>NW_027635944.1:3395101-3682660 GCF_903797595.1 Erithacus rubecula
CTGGGGAATCTCAGAATGATTGAAAATTTAGGCAAAATACAGTCTGAGTGAAGTAAGCAGTTCATTTTCAGGGAGCAATCCATTTTCATCATTGTGGTCATATAGTTAAATCAAACAAAAAGCATAGCAGAACTTCAGCACTGCAATTACTGGAAATTTACCAAATATTAATGAAAAAGCATTCAAAAAATAGCTTCAAAAATATGAATTTCAGGCTAAAATGATGCAGGCAGTGTTTTCATTTATAAATCTATGTTCTTCCATCTCTAGAAATGGAGATAACTTGCATTCTTTTGCTGTATCTGTCATCTGCAGAAGTCAGACTTCAGATCCACATAACATTCTAACCATTAATATGTGTCTTCTACAGGTCTCCTGTGTGCAGAGTTAAAAGCATTACTCATAGTGTCCCAAAGAACTCCAAATAAACAGAATTAATTACTCCTGTAAGCAAGAAGTGTGAAGAAATCTGTAACTTTTAGGTTTTGAGAGAAGTGGAGTAGTACAGTACAAATGAGTAGTTGGATATAATCAGTTTTTATACAAATAATACTGAGTCACACAGTCTGTTTCACACACAGCTGAATTAAGGGAAAATTATTGCTAAACACATTTTACTTTTTAACTTATGACTGAAAATGTCATCACTGTACAGATGAAAAGAAAACATGGAAAGTTTTGTGATGCTGCCTTGCAAAAGTTAAGAAACAGGCAACACATCAGTGTCTCAGAAATGAAGCTTTACCATCTGTATTGTTTCTTGAGGAACATAACATTGTGTTGAAGGCTAAGATGCTACTCTACCTCAGTTGTAATGCAGGTTAATCACTCAGGGTGCAGATCCCAGACTGCTTCTCTATATTCAACCAACACCCGATAGAGAAAACAGTGCCACAAAGTGAGGAGATGCTTGCTGTAATCAGCATGTGTTCACAAATAGATGTCTGAAAACAGCAGGAAGAACTAGCATTGCATTAAATAATGTCCAGAAAAAGAAAAAGATTGGGTGAATTATTGCCAGCACAATACCTACTTTGAATAACAAAGGAAAGCTGCTTCTCATGACTGCTGTAGCAAAGGGAAAAACATTACATGTGACTTGAAAACTAACAAAGACTTTGTACTGATGCCTTTACTGTCTTCCCTCTACAAAAGCAAATGTCCTGGCTTTGACCTTGTATTTTTTAAAGCAGGCTAGGCTCTAGGAATAATGCATGCCAAAATTTTTGCAGAATCACTGGAGAGGGGGGAAAGGAGGGGGAGAGTACAAAGATAAAATATAAATTCATTATTATAGACCATTTCATATCCTAATTGAAAACAACAATATAGCACCAGGTCTTATTCCCTAGTAGACATGAGCCTTCCTGAAGCAACAGGACACTTACAGGCTTTGCAGGCATTCTGAAAGGGAAACAAAACTCCTTCTTCAGGTCCCACTGGATTTCATGATTATCAAACCAAATTTCTGGAACAGGGCACTGCCTACAGAGTTCACCACTTTGCAAATACATGTAAATATATGTAAATACATGTAAATATGAGCTATTCCTTCCAGATGCTATTTCTCAGTCATGAAATATGATTCCAATTTCTCCTCTGACAGGTGAAAATTGGGCTCTCCAGGTCAATTGTGCCAAGATATCCAGATATCAGGTTGACAGTCCTGGTCTAAACATTGCTACCAGGACATTATCATCTCTTCTGTATCTTCTGCTTTACTAATGAATCTTTCCACTCTTATTAAGACTCCTGACTGCTTTGAAATCATTAGTTCCATTCAGCAAGGGAAGTGTATTCAGGCTTGACAGAGAAGTACTTCAAAAACACATTTTAGGCATCTTCTGTGTCAGGGAAGACAATCTGGAGTGTCTTCATACCTTTTAAACATAAAAACATACTGAAGTTTCAAGTATTCATTAATGCAGAAAATACAATCTCCTTTTATCAGCATTATCAATTGCACAATCCTGTACCAAATGAACATATTTGACACACTTCTTCTCAGGCACAGAAATATATTGGAAGAAATAGCTAATTATTTTTTAAAAGTCTTCAAAGCTGAAAAGAAACCAGAAAGATTTCAATTAAGTATTTTTATTTTTATTTTTATTTTTATTTTTATTTTTATTGGATTCCAATATTTGCCAGTTTTCCATTTTGTGTCTTTATTAGAACTCTTGAATTCTTGCACGGCTTCAGAGCTTTTAAAATTACCAATAGCAAATGCTTTTACATCATTAATGATTCTGAACTAGGCTCACACATAAAAGCATAATTTTACAGATTTGGATTTAAATTGTATGATAGTAACTTCATATAGAATTTAAATCCTTATTCTCCTGCAAAAAAAAAAAAAAAAATCTCAAAAGTCAACAATCTGATTATAAGAGGTGGGTGGGAGGCTAGTAATAGGAATTTTTATTTAAAGGCCCATAAAGTGTAAACAATATAGGAATTTCTGCTGTACTACACTACTAGAATTAAAATGTTGTTTCTACACCTGAGACTTAGACAACCCCTAGAAAATTCTCAGCCTTTGACAAGACTAGAAACTGCATTATCAGATTAAAAGTGAAATTTCCAGTCAAACTATGAAATTAGAATAGGAACTGAATGAAACAGATTACATAATCCAAACTGATATTTACTGTATGTCAGGAATTCCAATGGCTTTCAGGCAGAAAAGGAAAGTGTCTGGACTTTGGAAGCAAGATCTGCTACATAGGACAATTACAGAAGTGTTGTTCAACACAGTAGGGAGAAAATTCATAAGGCCAAAACTTAATTTCAATCACTCTCACTTTATTTCATGATATTATTATGTAGGTTATCTGGGAGCTCTTGTAAAACATTTGAAAGACAATGCAGTCATCAATCAAAACCAAGATGTGTTCCTGAAGGACATGCCTTCCTAAGGTTACTGCCTAGGGGACAAAGAGAAGGTGGTGGATGTGGATATTTTTTATTTTTAGAAGAGCTTTTGAAACAGTCTCTGACATTATCCTTCTGGACAAAATGTTGAGCATACAGGTGGACACATACAAAATAAAATGCGTAAAAAATTGGATGAAGGATTGGGTTCAAAGAGTTGTAAAAAACAGGTAACATTTGGCCATGGCCAGTCACTAGTGGTGTTTGAGGGCCCTCAGCATAGTGGTTTTATGATTTTTTATATTCAGATACCTGGACACAGATGTGGAATGCACTTTAAGAAAGTTAGCAGACAATACTAATCTAGGAGGAGAAACTGGTTGCCTAGAGGGTAGAAATGCCTTACAAATAGAAATATTCAAAAGATTAGAGTGCTAAACCACTTGCCATACAAAATTTAACAAGAGCATGTCTCGTTTTGTACCTGGGAGAACGTAGCCCAAAATGTATGCATAGACTGGGGTACCAGATTCTGGAGTGCAGCCCTGTAGAAAGGGATGGAGGAGTTTTGGCCTATGGTTATTCCAATGGGAATAAACAATGTGCTTTAGTAGCCAAAAGGGCCAACAATATCCTGGGGTGCATCAAGTGCAGTGTAGCTAATGGGCCAAAAGAAGTGATTGTCCCAATATACTCAGCACTGGTGCAGCCACATTGAGTACTGTGTGCAGTTTTGGACTCCTAAAAAAAATAAAAGAAATTAGAATGTGTCCTAAGGAGGGCAACAAATATGTTGAAAGGACTAGAGAGCAGCTGAGGATGTTAGGTCTGTCCAGCTTATTGAAGTATAGACTGAGGCATTTTCTCATTATTGTCTGCACCTTCATCGTGAAGGAAAGCAGAGACCAAGATCCTGAATTCTTCTGTCTTGTGTTTGCTAAAAAGACTTGAGGGAATGGTTTTAAGCATCAGGGAAAGTTCAGATTGGATATGAATGGGTATCTTCTTCACAGAGAAGGTGGCAAGCACTGGAAATTGTCAAGGCTCCAAGCTTGCTGGTTTTCATGAAGTGGTCAGACATTAACTCTTTGATATATGAGCCTGTGATCTGTCCACAGAGAAGGTGACCACAGGGGTTTTTTTATGCTGTTGCTCAGCAGTAGACAATCATTTTATTTAGATTGTATATTGCTGATGTCCTTTCACACATAAACATTTCTTCTGCTGTAGAATCCAGCCTTATATTTTACTTGAAGCTTAGCAGCACTATATATTTCAAGTCTCCAAGTTATAATGTATCTGTGAAGATTCTTTATCCTTCAGGATCTGAAAAGTACCCAGCACAGTCAAGAGGTTGCTTTTTTTTTTTTTTTTTTTTTTGTATTGTCAAATTAATTGTGCAGATATAGAAAGTGTGTCCTAGCCATTTGGATACATGAAAGCCAGCGAGAGATTCTTGACCTTCAGAACTTAGTATGTACTAAGTTCTGCCATATAATGGCTGCTTTTTGATAAATACCTAGTAAACAATTTCTCTTCTACTTTACATTCATCCCTTGTAGTGTAAAGTTTAATCTCTACAGCTCTCAGCAGTGCTGGGAAATTATTGCTATCTGCAAACTTCTCCAAGATTCTTGAATGTAAGATGCAATAGAAGAGTGACATAGAAGTTAGAGAAGGGAAGTCCACTGTCTAAAAAGTTTTATTTTATAGCATTACAGTGATTTATTTATCTGCCTTGCAGAAAAATATTTTAATAATTTCCATAGGAAAACACACTGACATGTGTGAACACTCAAAGGAGAGGATTTCCCTTTTGAACATATTTCTGCTAATTAGTTAGTAATCCTTTAATGTTGGTAGTGTTATTACTTGGCAGAACAAGTGCCTACAGACAGATGTCATAGTTTGAAAAGAAGTGTCAAGGGAGTCAGTGATTTCTGAAGACAAGAGAAGATAACAGAAGAGAGGAACAAAGGAAGGATGTAGTTTAGGACACACCTATCAAATGTGGCAGTTTATTATTCTAATTATGTTAGTTGGACCTGGGCTTCAGCTTGCTAGTTGTATCTAAAACTAGCAAAACACATTGCTCATTCTCAAAACATGCACATCCTTTCCCTGAGAGCTGTAGGATGCTAGGGCTCCAAAAGCAGCACTTGTACAAATAGCAGCAAAACAGACACAGGGAAATGAGGAACATCTGGATAAAATGTAATTGCAAAGCTAAGTAGCTTCCAGTCAACTATTCTCATGCAATGAACAGAGAAACTGCTGTATTAGTGGTAGAAACAAGGCCTTTTTCTGCTTTGCCAGGTATCATAGTTTAACCCCAGTCAGCAACTAAGAACCACACAGCCATCTGCTATCTCCCCTCTGCCCCAGTGAAAAGGTCAACCAAAGGAAAAAAAAATACCTTCATGGATTGATATAATAACCATTTAATTATTCAAAGATAATAAAATTTAATAATTTTCCTAATGATACTAATGACAAAAATAGTAATAATTACAATAATAGTAATGATAATAATAACAATAATAATTTTAGTGTAAATTAAAGAGTGCAAAACTCAAGAGAAAGAAGTGACGCACATTATAATTGTTCACTACCTGCAGACTAATGCCCAGCCCAGAAAGCAACTGGCCCCCTTCCAGATAACTATCCCTCATTATATACTAGACATGATGTTCTATGGTATGGAATATCCTTTTGACTTGTTCAGGTCAGCTGTCCTGTCCATAGTCCGCTCCAGCTTCTTGGGCACTTGCTCACTGTCAGAGAATGGACCCTGAAAAGTTCTTGACTCAGAGTAAACACTGCTCAGCAACAGCCAAAAGCATTGTTATGTTATCAACCTTCCCACACTGACTCCAAAGACAGAATTGTACCAGTTACTAAGATGAAAATGAAGTCTATCATGGCCAAAACCAGGACAGTATCCATCCCTGATTCCATACAATTTACCTAACACAAGGTCGAACACTTCCTAATAACACATCATCTTTCCTGTCTCTTGGCAATTTTACACACAGATATAATTTCCTTAGTCTACAGACCATCCCTGTAAAAGTCCAATTAGTTAATTTAGACCATGATCTTGGACTCAGTCTGTCCAAAGCAGTCTGGATCAGTAAATAGGAGATGTTAGGGCTGTACATCCATCCTGGGGCAGGTGATTTTAGTTGTACAAGACACACCTCTAAGTGAAGACAAACTGTGGTCTTCACTCTGCTGCCAAAGGGATTGAGAAAAATGCATCATCAATATCAATTGTGGCACCACTGGGTTACCTTTAACTCCAGTTCATATGTTCCAGTTTCAGTATGTCTGGCATGGAGTAGACAGTGATGGCATGAATCACAGAATCACAGAATCACAGAGTCAGTAGTGATGGAAGGGACCCCAGGGAGTCATCTGGTCCAACTGCCCTGCTCAGACACGAACATTCTAGAACACATGGCACAGGCCCAGCTTTCTCAACTTTTCCTCATAAGAAAAATGCTTTAATCATCTTCAGAGTTCTCTGCCGGACATACTCCAAGAACCCCACATTTCTCTTGTTCTAAGGTGCTCAGAACTGGACAGAACACTCCAGTTGTAGCCTCACTAAGGCCAAGACAAGGGGCAGGATCCCTCCCCTGACCTGCTGGCACTGCTCTTCCAAACACAGCCCAGGACATCATCAGCCTTCTTGGCCACCATGGCACACTGCTGGCTCATGGGGAGCTTGTTGTTCACCAGGAGCCCCAGCTCCTTCTCCACAGAGCTGCTTTCCAGTAGGTCACCCCAGCCTGTGCTGGTGCCTGGGGTTGTTCCTCCCCACGTGCAGGACCCTGCCTTTGCCTTGGCTGAATTTCAGAAGGTTCCTCTCTGCCCTTCTCTCCAGCC
Organism: Erithacus rubecula; assembly: GCF_903797595.1. Lineage (NCBI taxonomy): Eukaryota > Metazoa > Chordata > Aves > Passeriformes > Muscicapidae > Erithacus > Erithacus rubecula. The sequence continues at coordinate 3,401,867 of NW_027635944.1, forward strand.
TGTTGAGGTCCTTCTGGAGGGCTGCACATTCTTCTGGGGTATCAGCCACTGCTCCCAGCTGTGTGTTGGCAGTGAAATGGCTGAGGAGGCAGTGAAATGCCCCTTCATCCAAGCCATTGATGGGTATGTTAAACAGGCCTGGGTCAGTATTGGACCCTGGTAGACAGGACTAGGAACAGGCCTCCAACTGGAGCCTGTGCCATTATGACTCTGGGATCTGCTATTCAGCCAGTTCTCAATTCACCTCTCTGTCCAGTCATCCAGTCCTCTCCCCCTGAGTTTGCCTTTGGACATTTTTAGAGACTGTTGAAAGCCTTGGAGTCGAGGTAGAACAAGATCTGCTGCTCTCCTCTCATCCATCCAGGCAGCTGTTTTATTTTGGAAGGCAATCAGGTTAGTCAAGCATGACTTGCCTTCAGTGGATCCATGCTGACTGCTCCTGATCATCCTCTTGTGTTTCCTGTGGAAAGAGGTGGCCTCTATCCACAGGGAATGAGGTGCTTTCCAGGGGCTGAGGTGAGGCTGACTGGATGATAGTTCCCTGCATCCTCCTGTGACTGGGGTGACATTTGCTTTCTTCAGTCCTCAGGCACTAGTCCAGATTTCCATGACCTTTCAAAGAAGATAGCAAGGAGCATAGCTATGATGTCCATCAGCTCTCTCAGCACTCCTTTGTGCATCCTGATAGGGCTCATGGACTTGTGTATGTTGAATTTGCCTAGGTATTCTCTAACCCAGTGCTCTTTGACCAAGGAAAACTCTTCCAGCATTCCTTTACCCTGATCTTCTGCCTCAGAGATCCCTGCAGGCTGGTCTTGCCAGTGAAGACCAAAACAAAGATGTCATTCAGTTACTTCTCTGTGTCCTGTTACCATGGCCCCCTGGGCCCACATTATCCTTCATTTCTTTCTGTTATTGATAAATTTGGAAAAGCCTTTCTTGTTCTTCTTGACATCCTTGGTCAGATTAAATTATATATGGGCCTTGGCCTTCCTTGTATCATTTCTACTCATTCTGACAACCTCTCAACATTAATTCTAAGTGGTGTGACCCTGCTTCCACCTCCTGGGTTTTGTGCTAAAGTTCAGTAATGGCAGGAGTTCTTTATTTACCCATGCAGGTATCCCACCCCTTTGTCCAATTTCTTGCTCATCAGTATGTATCATTCTTGAGTCTGAGGAAACTATCCTTGAATCACAGACTGTCTTGGACTTCCCTTCCCTCCAAGGCCACAATAATCTTCTTTCAGTCTCCATTCTCTGTTAACTTTCACACTTGCCATATGGGGTTGTTAATGGTAAGCAGGTCCTGCTGATCACCGCTTGCTGTAGCCATTGGCACCTGCTATTTTTCAGCCTTCAGCAGTGCCTAGCAGAAGGGTCCCCCAGGAGATTAGTCAAGGTAGACATTACCCTAATATCCTTCATCTCCAAGGCATCTATACCAAAGACAATTGCTATCCTTCTGGGTCCTTGAAATACCCTCTTCTCAGGTAGTTTATACCAAAGATACCTCTCAGCCAATTATAACAAGGTGCTTTTTCCACTCAGTCCCAGTCAGGCTAACTTCAGCCTCCTGTAGAGCAGCTGTTGGGATTCCCTTATCATTCCAGAAACATGAATGGATTCTGTCCTCGCACAGTTTGACAGCATAAAGGGTACATTGTGCACTGGTGTCTACTAGAAACCCTTGTGGGGCTGATGGGCCAGGCTATCAGTTCCATAGAGTCCAGTAAACCATGTGCCACTCCTCCACCTGGCAGGGGTCAGACCCCTCCAGTCCTGGTCATAGGATTCCTCACTTTTTGTAAAAACAGATTAGAATTCCTTTCCATATGATGTGGAGGAAGATCAATCCTTTCACTCTGCCAGGGGAACTAGTAACTGGACACTGGACAGCAAGTTTTCTGGAAGAGCCAACATTTGTGATTATTTTCCCTTGAAGCCCAGGTACTCATGCCTCGAGGGTTGTGGTAGATTTTCCATCCCACATAATCATGCCTTTTCCACATACACGGAGTACTCTATGATGTGTCTTTTCTACCTCTCTCTTGATCAAAAGAAGGCTTCCTGTTAATAGCTGAGATACTGGTCCACAAATGGCTTATGTGCATTGGACTTGGTTTGGATCTGCAGGCACTTGCAGATTTTTTTGTGTGCAAATGTGTAATCTCTAGCACAGCTAATTCTCTGAAGTATGGGATATGTCTTTCAATTGTGGTCCACTTGCCTGGATGTCACATAACATCTTTTTTTGTAGGGATTCCTTTATTTCATATTTAGCAGGAGTCACCTCCAGTGAGTCTGAGAACTTGTGTCCCTTTTCCAATTATTTTGTCAATGGCCCTTTCCCTAGAAGGTGATCCAGCTGCTCGACTTCCCTAACCTTTTATTCCAGGCTACTGGCCCCACAATACATTCAAGCAGCCAGATAACAATGTGCTAATACTGGACAAGAACTGAAACCTTTCCACACACCACAAAGCTCATCTGAGGACTGGGATCAAGTGGTTACCTCTTGTTCTGCCTCTTCTTTCTTCTCTCATGGTGTTCCTGCTTTGTCCTCCTGTAGTAAACAACCTGACTTTCATGTCCATTTCTTTGTATATATAGAGGAAACTGATACAGGCATAGATTGGCTCTCTGGTTCAGCTGCATCACCCACCATTGGGGTACAAGTAGCTGCAGTCCTGTTGCTGGGGTTTGAGGAGGTAGTGTTTGTCACAGGGGTTTGAGGAAAATTAGTGCCTGTTACTAGAATTTGAGTAGCAGCATTCCTTGTCCCACAGTTTGGAGTAGACACAAACAGTTGCTAACCCTACATAAGATTTGGCCCACATTCATGGTTCCTAGCAAGAGTACCATGCTGGTTTGAACATTCCACAGCTACCCAAAAATTTCAAAATTCTCAAAGGTTATAGCATTAGACATAGAAAAGAAGGAGAAAATGTGTGAAGATGCCTTCTCCATAGGTTGGTTCTTGGAGAAAAAGTAAGATGTGCAATCATCAAGTTTCCAAAAGATGACATGACATGACAGCAACACTGAGTACCATACCAGGTTAATTTCATGACCATTGATTCTGTAATATCATAAGCAAGTATTAAAGAGTACAACAACATATTAACTTTAGCCCAGCCCTTGAAGGTTATAAACAGTGTGACAGGGAACACATACTACAAGTAAGCTGTTGCATAAAACAACCCTGGGAACAAATGCAACATTTCTGAGAGTAAAAGAGGTCAATATTTTGACCAGCTATTAAACTAATACAATTCATGTTTATAATAAATGTGTTCCAATGTGTTCTGGTCAGATCTACCATTATCTCAACTCTTTGTGCCCCTCATTGGGTACAAAAAAGGACCAGGTTTAACCCCAGCTAGCAACTAAATATCTTGCACTCACTCACTCACTTTCTGTGCCTCCCCTCTGGTGGGTTAGGAATAATTAGCAAAAGTGAAAATGTGGTTTGAAATAAGAACAATTTAGTAACTGAAAAGAAGTAAAATATTGTAATGTTGCTATTAATACTAATACTAATATTAATACTAATAGCAACAAAAAGAAAAATGAGAGAGAGGTATAAAATCCTAGAGAAAAAAGCAATGCACAATACAATTCTTCAGCACCCACTGACGAATGCCCAGCCTCTCCCTAAGCAGCAACCACTTTCTTATAGCCAACTCCCTCTGATTTATAATACTGAACATGGCATTCTATGTTTGGTCAGTTCAGGTCAGCTGTCCTGGCTGTTCTCCCTCCCAGTTTCTCGTGCACCTACACCCCGGCAAAGCATGAGCAAACTGAACAGTCCCTGATTTAGGGTAAGTGTTACTTAGCAACAGCCAAAACATCTGTGTGTTACTAACATTATTCTCATACTGAATCCAAACCACAGCACTGTACCAGCTACAAAAAAAAAAAAAAAAAAAAAAAAAAGCCTGTACAGCAGAGTCTATGATAACTGAATTTTTTCTCATAAATGATGGGTACCATTATCTCCTGAACATTTATTAGGAAAAAAAACAGTGGGTGAAATTCTCCATCAATCAATGCAAAGTAACATATATGGGAAAAGATGAAGCTCTTAATGATATACATATACAATTAAAGGTTTTAATTTAGCCATTATATCTCTCACGAAGAAGCTTAGAGCATTTGGGGCAGTTCCATGTGAACATAACATCAATATTTAACCTTAGTCAAAAGTGTAAATAGAATGTTAAGAAGTATTAGGGGAGAAATCAAGTTTGATATAATACAATCTCAAAAAATATCAAAAAGTTTTATCTTCTTTTCAGAGGGATATTGCAGAAATTCAAGAGCTATAGCAAAACATGGTGTAGCTAATAAGTGCTGCAGACCAGCTCCTTGAGGAAGAAAATATAAATAGATGAAGATTCCTTCAGCCTTGAAAAAAAATGGCTGCTGGAAAAAAATGGTACATGGATGACAACAAAAGAGATTAACAGGTAATTAATAGGTTTGATGGGGATACAATTTGGGGAGACACTTTGTGAAATTTGAAAGTAGTAGAAAAACAAGTTCTTGCTCCCCAGAACATAACTGAAGTGCAGGCTACTAAGGTAAATGACTCTCATGACTGTAAAAGCAGAGAAATATCAAAGCAAAAAAAAAAGAAAAAAGCGCATGTTTTTCCCACACATTGAAACATCTGATCATATGTCAATATGAGCTACTTATATGAAAGCTAATCATTGCCCAAACATATCAGCAGAACTCATACCCTGAAGTACAGCACTGTTCGAAAGTAAAGAAAAAGAAGTTGTATATTTTGTACCCATCTCATAAAATAGTTTAGGTTCCCAAGGGCATACTCCTGTTTGCACAGGAGTCCAGGAAAAGACTCTTTAAACAAGAAAAGGCATGTCTTACCAGCTAAATTGACCATAGTGGCTGTTCCCAAGCCCCAGGTTGTTTTCCCTTCACCTAGTCAGTTATTTGTCTGTAATTTGTCTTGCAACAAAGTGTTCAGACAATACAGGGGATGTATCACACTCATTCAGTCTTCTGTTCTTCATTGCAAATGGATTTGCATTGCCTCCAGCACAAAGACATCATCAATCAAGTTGATTTTCACTCTGGATATCAGGAATAGGTGGCTTTCTTTCTACCATTTAGATGTCCCTTAATTTTTGTTATTATTGAGAGGAATATTACATTTGTCTTTGCAAATAAGTTGTAGATCTGTTGGTAGATAAAGTTAGCACCTAGAGATAACAGAAACAATGGGAGGGATTACACTGACTGATAAATGGAAAAAGAGATTTGCCTTTACAAACTGTAGGTTTTCTGGTAAATGAAATTGGGTAACAGAAGATGAAAGAAGCAACAGGGGGTGAAACTATGAATTCTACAAGAATTAAAAATTAAAATGAAGGGTTATACATCAGAGGGAAATGTCAGGTGTCAGGCGTTCCGGGAAGTCTGTGCCTCTCGAGTACCTCAGACAGTGGGGAAAGAGAGAGGGAAATGCGGCCGGGAAATTGGGATAACAGGAGGCTGCGTCCTCCAAAAATCCGAGAGATCCCAGGGGAATGCCCCATGGCCTCTCCCTTTATTCTAATAAAGCAAAAAGGACTCTTCTGTCTCCTTTTTGGACATAAACGTCTGGCATTTGTGGATTAATTTTCCTTACACTATTTCAGTTGACCTGAGGGGATAAAGAAAAAATAACTATGATCATGATCAGGTGAGAAAGAGCCTGGCAACCAGACTGATTCGTGCTTTGCTTGGGGCAAACAGTCACTATTTTACAGTGCTCCCCCAACTTTAGTGTGATGATGCAGCAGTTGTAAAGTGCCATGCATCTGATTTGTACTCTTTCTGAATTTTATGTATGCAATAGATGCAGTCTCTTTGAAGTCACTGCTAAGATTAAGGTATGCATTTCAATGAATACTGTTCATTTTATCTGCTCCTATAAGAAATATTGTGATGGAGGAAAGATGTCTTCTTTGCATTTAACTCTATTGTGGAATGGGAAGATCCTCATCTGATGAAAGAAATAATCATGATGTCAGTTGACCTACTTAGGAAAAAAAAAATTAAACAGACCTTAAACCAGCTTAACCTTTTGTCTTTTACACATTTATGACACTAAAAGAAAAACTCTTAGCTTGGAACTACTTGCAAGAGCTGCAAATTATCACGCTTGGAGTAACTTATTTCTATGCTGAGTCAAAAAGAACTGGGTAATACTGAACTACTGGTCCTGGGATGTTTGTATTACATGTAATACAAAAACATCAGCCACAACAAGTATCCTCAGTCCCATTCAGGTGTGAAGTCACTGGCAGTGAACGTTTTGGGTGAGCCTGTGGTCTGTAGAGTATATTGGAATTTTCAGTCTAGAGGCACTGGTGTCATTTTGGACAGTTCACTACACTACACTACATATCCAGAAAGCTGTTGACGCAAGTTTTAAATTCCTAAACCACAAATGCAACTGAGATTCTGAAATTACAGACAAGTTGCCTAGAGATGCTCAGGTCAGCAGAGAGATGCTGTAAACAAAACCTTGTGCTGATATAATTTTGCTGCACACATCCATTCCAGTCTCCCAGTCCACTGTTTTTCTCATCCTCATTTGGTGTCACAAATTTCATCCTTCACTACATTTACTGTGCTTTTTCTGCCAAAGCAGAAGTTTCTGCTGTTTTACCAAAAAGTAGGTAAATTCTTCAGTAAATTCCCACGTACTCCCTCAAACAGTAGTGAAACAGCAGTTTTAGCCTCCACTGTGCACACAAACCAAGAGGAGCTGGAGGGCTGTAGTGACCATGTTCTGGTCAGGCTGCAAGCTTCAGAGTATCCAAATCTGGTAATTTCCTTGACCTCAGAGAAACAGCAAATTTTGAGACAATCTGAACAACTGTGCAGATGTTCAAGATCTTAGGTTTTTTTTTTTTTTACTTTGAAACCAACATCATCTTAGCCATAGCTGAACAAGCACACTACTATAATTCTTCTAAAAATAAAGTGCAGCTAGAGAGTTCTGACAGGCTTGAGCAGCTTGACAATTAAGGTTTGTGCAACATTGATTCTTTGGGTTTCTCAATACCTGTTACTGCAGTCTGACTTGTTGACTAAGGGCCTACGACCCAACAGCCCTCCAGGAGCTATTGAAAAATAAGAAAATACACTTATCTTCTTGGGAGAAAGGATAGATTTCAGGTCCCACCACTAAGGGTTGACAGAGGACAGCAAGTACATGAAGACCATTAAGAGCTAATGGTGAAGGCCAGGGAAAAAGATGAAAACTAGTCTTAGCTGGGTGAAACTGGACTGAAGATTAACAGAATTATTCTCAGCAACAGTGCAAAAACCCTGGTGGGAAGACCTACAGTAGAGGCACACAAAAGCAGAGACTTAAGTAAGATCCACTGGCGGCACCAGCTTTTGACAATTTGCACCTTGAGTAAGTTCTGACACCTGCTGCTCAAAGTTGGAAGTTGCCCAGGACAATTGGACTCAGGCTAAGAGAAAAACACCTCTAACTGACTTTGGATGTATTTTTGACCACTTTTCTATGGCCGAAGGGTGCTCAGAGTGATGGGGTGAAAACAAGGGGGTGTGGTTGAGGAACATAAGGGATAGAAAATGACAGTAGTCAATTAGTACAAATCCTTGCTGTCTGTTTTAATTAGATGTGCAGTATTTCCATCAGTGTACAAGACTGAAATCCTAGCACAAAATACATTTGTACATCAATTTGCCATAGAGAGTCTTACTAAATAAAAATTATTTTTAGATGGAACTCATTACCTGGTATGTCAACAACTAATTCTTGGAGCAAAAAACTTCCTTTGAATTTCTGATCCAACTTCAGCAGTAGCAGCCAAGACTCTCATCTCCATTTCAGATGCACAAAAGTTTATTTAATGATGGCCAAATTCAGGTTATGTATACATAGGCAATGTATTCTTCCACATTCAAGAAAAATTAGGCTTGCTGGGTCCTAAACCCAATGCAGACTATTAGTACAGGACAAAATAGCAAGACCTGATGCAATGTCTAAGCCACTTTCTATCTCAGGAACAGTAGAAGTGGTTTAGTGGTTCAGTTCTTATGGTACCAAGGAAAAACTACTCAGCACTGAAGAAAAAGCTGCCTTTACACACTTATCCTGGATATTTGTATCCCCTTATACCTCATCTCCTACTGTCTTTTGCATATTTTTCAAAACTCAACATTTTAAAGTCTTTTACTTTTCTCTACCATTTGGATTCTTAGCTAGCATTTTTTACCCATAGCAGTGTATTTTCACTTCTGACAGGAAATATTAAATTAAGGTGACATTCTGCTTGGTTGAAATAAGACCAAAAGAGTACTAAATAAAGCAAAACCTAATCACGTATATTTTGTTAAGAGAAAGCAGAACATTTCAAGTAAAAACAGTTTGCTAGTTACTTTTTAACTAATAATTTACTAAGCAGTAATAAACGTAACTGGAAATGCAAATTGAAAACTTACAGCATGTAAAATAACAGGTGTCAAAAAAAGGGTGTCAGCCTTGGAGTAGAGTAGAGGCATGGAAAATAAAAGACTTCTACTTTGTCCAGACAAATATTCTCTATGAGCACAGTCAGCGCAACTGTTCTGTTGTGTTTCATTTAACTTCCCCATAAAAGAGGAAATTGCAAGCACAGCTTATTCCATGGTGAAGCTAATCTACTTAATATTGGTAAAGCTGAGAGGGCAGAAGGCAATATCAAACTGTGGGTTATACATTATGTCAACTAATTCAGTACTGCTCCAATAAATCTGTCTTACTAAACGAATTTCTGTGCTTAAGCAATGCTGCTAGCAATTTGAAATTCTCCTGGAAGACGTAATATATTTGTATGGAAACCAAATCTTTGCATTGCATCATTGCCTGCCAAGAAGAAAAGAAATATACAGCTTTTGCAGAAAACGTATTTTTTAAAAAATAGATAAGTAACAACTATGTGCAAAGAAGGACTTGAAACAACTAAAAGTATCACTTCTTTCAGTGAAGTATTTGTAGCTGCATAACATTGGATCAAAACCTGTGCATAGCAACAGAAGTGAATTTGACAGTCAGCTGTATTTACATTCTGTGTTATTAGCTTTTTGAAATACAAATATCTTGCTTTCACCACTCTGGTATAAAAGTAATGAGCATAAAAGTTGAGGTTTGATTCTCTTCACCCTTTGACAGAAAGGAAAGTGAGTGCTTGGTAGAAATGCAGTCTTAGAAGCAGAAAATAGGTTTCACAGAAAGAAAAAATATTGATGAGAAAGAAAAGAGCGAGTTAAAAAAGGATAAAGAACCCAGTTCTCCTTTTGATGTACTGCACTTACTGGTACACAGTTTGACCCCACTGGCAGGTTGGCTCTGCAAAGAGGACGAAGATAGATGTCCTTGTTTCTGGAATGGCCCTCTGTCACATTGTGTTTCAGCAGCTTTCAGCCACTGCACTGGTCTGTGGTCACCTGGAGGTCTGAGTATCACTCCCATTGTGTACATGAAGAGCAACTAAGAAAAGCAGTTCATTGCTCTGAATTCACTTGATTGCTGTCCTCACCCCAAGTGGAAAATTTTCAAGGGTATGCATTCAGGAGGATGCTGCATCAGAGCCCCGACTGGCACGAGAGAGCATTGCAGATGCAGGACAGCAAGAAGAATGAGAACCTGCAGAAACAAGTGCCTGCTCAGACCTCAGCTGACCCATTTCCCTGCCCCTCCATCCGAGGCTGCTTTTGCAAGCTGAGCTGCTCTGCTGTTGCTCTGTGAGCGAGGTGGGTGAAGAAAACTCGTGTGAGCACAGAGTGCTCACTGCCCCACACATTCAAGCCCCACTGTCACCATACAGGTGTTGAGCAGATTCTCCTGTGGCCAGGTGGAACAGCCCACCAAAGTGCACATGGACTGCACCAGGAGGCAGTGCACCAATGTTGTGCTCAAGCCCTGGAAAACCTCTCCTCTGTAGCAGTTCCAGCAGGACACCAACCTACCAAAATCAGTTTGATGGATGAAGAGCTCCTCCACCACCTTTTTTCCTAGTTTGATCACATATGTCTGGTCAGACTTAATTCCTGTATAGAGGGAAGGATGCTCTGGCCATGACTAATGGTCATTTACTTAGACACACTGACTGACCTTACTAATTTCAGCCAGGCTGGTGAGACCCACCCTGACAGAAGGGTAGAGGCCACAGCTAGATTGCACGGTTTCCTGGGATTTCACCATTAGTACTGTGATTTTCAGAGCTAAAATATTGCAGCAATAAAGTCAGCAAAATATTGCCAATACTACATACAGAGGACTCAGCAAATTGCATAGTGGATATGCAGAACACAGAATTGAGTTTTAATTTATTTCTTTATTAGTACCCTAGCATCAAATCTTGTATCAAGAAAATATTTTGGGCACACAATGGGTATTAGGATGCCCAGAGTACCAAGTCAGGTGAAATAGGCTAATTGTGATTTTGATTAGTCTTGTATTGTTAGCGTAAGTTAAATATTTAACCTTGGATTTTTCCTTGTACTTGGAGGAAAAAAATATCAAATAACTGGGGAGTGAAAGTCCATGTAAATCTCTTAGATTCCTTACAGATTTTCCTACTAAAAATTTTTTTGTTTTTTTATTTTCCTTAAGATGATAGTGTCAAGAACAAACCTATCATTAAAAATTCGAGCAGCAGACTGGGGATCTCCCAAGTCAGCATCATGTGTCTTCCAGGCAAGAGGAAAACTCCCTGTAAGGCAGACAGGGAGTTTGAATTATTAAAGCTGAAGGAATAACCTACTCAGACTGATCAGAGCAGGGCTCTCTTGAGAACTGGTGGGGTTTTTCCATTGGCAGGGAGACTGTGTTTTATACGTGAGCTGCCTTTAAAGCAGTTTATTTCCATACTGCTTTCTCAAGCAGAATTTATATTGCTGCAAGTGTTTCCAAAAAAACCTCAACCACTTCACCAACCCCCCCACACACATGAAACACCTCCATTGTTAGAGATTATCAAAAATGAAATGAGAAACTAACATTAAATTCTCTAGAAAATAAAAGGTAACTTTCCCACCACTGGACTGATTTAATGGGAAGAATTTTGGGGGAATTTGTTGGCTGAAAATAGTTACACCTACAAATACATAATGCAGCAAAATGAAAATCAATGGGCACAGGGTTTCCCAGGCAACCTCTTATCAATTGTCTGCTTCTTGGTGATTCTATTCACTGCAAAATAAAACCTTGAACAGTTTCATCTGCCGCAGACTGAAAGAAGGGGGATGGTAGAGGGAATCACCCAAATGAGAAGCTCATGAATAAATAAGTACTTATAAGATTATTTTGATTCCTCTGAATAATTTTCAAGCTATCTGAGTGCAAAGACTAGTTGTCAAGCAATGCATTAAAGTATGAAGAGAATTTATTATCCTAAAGTATTTTCAGTGTCCTACAGAAAATGCATCTTATATTTAAAAAAAAATAAAAATCCTGGCACCTATGTGAAATATTTCTGGCTTCTTTCATAATTGAGTTCTGTCACTTACATTTATTATGACTTGCGCCTTCTGAATTTTCACAAAAAGAAATGCCAAGCATGCTGCAGACATACATAAATAACCACTTTGTTGGAATCAGCCTCAAAGAGACAGGCATCAGGAAAAGCAATCTGATGTCCTGACATTCTCTTCTCACCATGTCAGCTGCCTTGTTTATAAATTCTCCTCAAGGAGGGGAACAGAGAATTGCTGGGGGCTGTGCTCTCACCTTGCAAATTTGACTGGTGGTATTGCAAAGAGTTGGAAGCCCCGGTGAAGCTGAAAGCTTATGAAAGCTTATGAAAGCTTATGTTTTAGGTTGGTATTTATGTGTCACAAAGGTATCCCACCAGCACTGAGAAAATTTAAAAGTCTCCAATTAATAAACACAAAAGCTTTTCAGGTTACAAGAATGCTGGTAGCCATAAGCCTACCATCCTCTTTCAAACACTTTGCATAAAAATTCTCCTGTGAATTCCTGCAGCAGCCAGATCTTCACCTTCTCTTTTCCTCCAGTACATTTCCCTATCCTGGCCCTTTTCTGCCCTTTTCTGTCAATTTGCTTTCATGAAAAACTGACATTTGGGTCAGTCCTGCCACGGTGGGGAAAGAGCATGTGCAGGTAATCTAGTACCTGTGGAGTGCCTAAGAAATCACAAGCATATTTCAGGAGCCACCTTTCAACTCTCATCCTGCTACACTAATTGTAGTTCCACAATTACAACAACATGGCAAACTCTGTTGTCTTTTTGTCCCTCCATGTTCCCTTGAGAAGATGGTGAAAATGTGTCCCATATCTTGGTGCACACACACAGAGTGAAACAAATCCATCGTTTTCTGTCTTCTCATATGGGAAAACCACTAAAGTCCATTGTGGGCACATAGCTTTGCAGATTCCTCCATAATGCAATTTAGGTTGGAGATATGGGGAAACACGCAGCTGGGAACCTTCAGATCACTAATAGTTAGCAGGAAAGTAAGGGACAGAATTTATGCCAATAAAAGGAGAAGATGAAAAGCTGACGTCGTAAGTTGAATACTAAACAGACTAGCACTGGCTGGGTATGTTCAAATACACTTCCATATTTTTACTGCAGCTTGATTCCAAATTTTACTTTTAAGTCACAAGGTTAAACCATTGGACACAAAGGAAATGTGACCCAGCTTTGGTAACAGCAATAACTGATAAACAGCAAGTGAAGTAGAACACCTACCACTGATAGCATACAACTTATTGAGATGGAGTTTTTGAGACTCAAAGTAAAACTCAGTAACAGTTACTAAATATTACAAAAGCAGATTTATTTTACTTGGTTACCAAACACTATGACACAATTTACTGCAATTTTTAATTTTTTTTTGGCTATATGTAAATAGTAAAGCACAGAAATAATAAGTGTTTTGAAAATCAATTGAGGTAGAACACAAACAAAATCTGCTAGTCTCACCTACACGAGCTGAGAGGGAGAGATTAAGCAATGCTACTACTTGAGCACTCATAAAAGTTGTTCAGGATTATTTAATCTACTTTTCAAGACAGTAGAGTAACCCAAGAACTGCTTCACTATGGCTTAGGGTGGAAAAGACTCGTCAGCCTCATGGATGTAAAGCACTAGATGAAAGAGATAAGGTGTATGGTCAATATGGGTTTGACCCTATAGTATCACAGGCACAACCTCAAACTGCAAAGCATCACTTCCAGAGAAGCAATTCAGTGTGAAAAGAAGCCTCACCAATACCCTGCCAGTGTCATAAAGCAAAAACTCTACTGTCTTACATGGCATAACTGTGGAAGGCAGGATAACAGCAATTTTTCAATTTGATAGTAATATAGACAAAATATTTGAATGCTTCTCTACATTTGAGACCTCCAACAAAACTGATTCTATAGTAAGTAGATATTTTGGGCATTTTAGGGAAAAAATAACCCTCATTGCTCCAGATTTATTCACCCTGTTCTCCACAACACTTGTTGCTATACAGAAAGATCGTAGGTCTCCTGATGAAAAGCCCTTCACCTACTTTAACTCTTAGCTACCGGCCATGAGTAATACAGAGCTATAATATCCTGATTCATAAGTTTGCATCATTCCATTGTGAAAATGGTCACCCTGGGAGTGGTAATGAACATTCCTGACTGTATATAGTCTGTGGCTCAGGACACCACCACTACCATTGGACATCTGGAGGGGGACCAGACTTTTCACAGGACTACCTCCTTTGACAAGTCATCTCTCAACAGCCCTGTAGACTGAGACCACCACCCTGCCTAACAGGGGCCAGTGGTCTTAAGCCAGGGTTTTGTATTCATTGCATTTATTGCAATCTTTCTATTAAATTGTAACTTCGACTTAAAATCTCTGACAGGTATTTGTGTGGGGTTAACTTCTCCTGCTGGCTTACCTTCAAACTAGCACAGCTTATTGAAAGAAAAATAATTTACAAATCACTATCTCATTATAGTTGAGTGACCTCAATTCTTCTCCCTTTATTTTTGCTATATATCCAGGTGGCCATAATCCTTAAAACTCTTCCATTGATCACCTTGATTAGCTGTGCAAAACATAGTAGACAACAGACAGTTTTTGATGTGCAGAACTTTTTCCTTTTCTATCACCAGTTCAAAGTTCTGAAATATCAAAGGACAGAGACGTACCAGCAACTGATCACAATTACACAAAAAGGCATGAAATTAAGGGGTATATCCATCCTGAACCCAAAGAGAGTGCCCTGTAAAATCTGGCCACTGTAAACTGTAAAGATTTCTGTTCCCAGTCAGAAAAGAGTCTATGCTACCTCCTCGTATTTGTGGCCTTTGTTAAAGGACTTGATGCTGATTTCACTCTCCTGCTGCATGCCAGAGAGCTCTGCTGTAGGCACAGGTCTGCCTTATGCAACCAGGTATTCCAAAAACACCCTGCACACAGGCTCCCCACAGCAGCTTCACTGGGGCTGGGATTGGCATTACCAGAATGGCTTTACTGCACAGATGTCTTTGGGGGCCTTTATGAATGAAAATCTTCCAAACTAGAAAAACTAAGTAAAATAACTGTTATGCTAATCCTACTATTCGCACAGCAGGAGAAAAAACAGATTATGACTGATTACTGGCAGTAATTTTACCCAGTATTGTCTGAAAATACTGAAGCAAAAGCAGTTACCTGTGCACAATCCTGGCATTACAGTACTGTTGATGGCTGTTTCCTTCTCCAGAAGTTAAGTGAATGCCCAAAATCTCCCTTTGCTCAAAAGTGGGATCAGTTAAATGTCGAAAGAACAGATGCCATTCTGAATGCATCACCAACATAGTTATCAGGCTTCAGCATTTTATTACTATCCAATATAACAAAAAGAACATTGCTATTATTGAGATCTACCATGACTGCCCACAGGAGAATCAGGGTTATTTTACTGAGGGGTCTCAAGCAGGAGCCTCAAACCTTAAATTGGGGCTTTTTTCCTAATGCTTCACAACAAAAGAAAGAGTGTGGCATATTTAAATATATTAAAAATTGGCTTTCTGTCAGGGGTAAGCAAAATTACCTTAAAAGATTATTATGATTGCAGATGATGTGCATTTTTTCCAGATGTGGAGTCTACAGAGTTCCTAAGTAGCAGCATTAAAAAATGGTAAAACTCAAATGTCATTACAGAATTGAGACATTTACAGAGGAAATGCAATTTTCAAATATAAATATGAATCCTGTTTTCGCAACAAAATCCTAATATATATGGAAAGCATAGCTGAAAACCTATTTTTTCGGAAAATATAACAGATTTTCTTTATGAATGAGGATATTTCAAAGGTTATTAGCTTTTCAAAGGACTAAATGCCAACAGCCTGTGGATTGAAAAATATTTCATTGCAAGGGGAATGTACTAGAATGTGCTGCTACACTTTTTTATTAAATGTTTCTGGTTAAATGAAAAAATGTACTGGATAACCACAGACTCCTGCTAAATGCTCCTCTCACCAGCAATGCTAAGGACTCATCCTCTGGACCTGATGAACCCAGGTAAGTTGATGGACAAACTTCCTCCTATCCTGTTGGATACAACTTTCTACTTGACTCTAAAATGAAACCATGAAATTAAAAATACGTGTAATAAACAGAAGCATCCATATAGTAGTCTCCTAATTTAATTCCTAATTTAATTTAAATTTAATCCTGTTGGCTGTCCAGAAGTTTCTTAAGATTTCAGCATTATAGAGTTGGGTTTTGCTTTTCTAATAGCACTCTTGTCTTCAAGATATGATTAGTAATAGAATTTTGGTATTTTCCACACCAGAAAAAAATCTTCCTTTTGCAGCAAGATTAGACACAGCATAAAACAGACAAAAGCTTTCAGACACTAAGGGGCAGTAAAAGCTGTGGAACTGCTCACAGGGTGCATGTTTTCTGCTGTGAAATTGCAAGCTATAATAGTGTGGATTGATTTTTGCCTAAAACCCACCTCTGTATCAGGGGGTGTCATCAGTATCTACAGCAATGCTAGAACAGTCATGACATTTCAAAGGGATGAATGCAGAACTTATTAATCAGTTGAAAATTTGAAGTCACTAGTGTCTTTCCCATTTTTTGTGTGCAAACAGTAAGTAAGCAAGAAGCTCCTCTAAAAGGTCTGGTCTACATCAGACAAAGTTAATGAACCCCCACAGGACAGAAACAGCTTACACAGCAAGACTGCTTATGCTGACACAGCTTGTTACTACTGTCACAAAGGAAATAAACTGTATTGACTTGTTTGTCAAAATGAGTTGCATTTGCACCAGACATTTACTCTGCTGGTATAAAAATGCTGATTACTTTACTTTTTTACTCCACAAGTCTCACAGACATCACAAGACTCGGAAAAGCTTTTTGCACCTACTTGTCCCAATGCCTTTCCCTCTCCCTCCCCTGTTGTCTGCATTTCATAACTGACTGTGTTGTTTGTGAGGTTGATGGGTAGCTATAAGTTCTTTGGGCATTTGTTGTTCACTGCCCCTAGAAAAGCTTTCTTAGAAAGCATTTTTAGGGGCAGAAGCAAGGGAGGAATTTTTTTTTTTCTTTTTAATTTAATGAGACCTCAGAAACTAGTTTCAGAATTCAATTAGCAGGAATAGGATCTGGGTAGAAAATTTTGGTTTACCATTTCACACATTCACAATTCTCAAGGTACATGTAGAAATTCCTAAACAGGTTGCTGTGCATTAAGGAGACTATTTCTTTCCCCTTGTGCCTATCCAGTCCAAAATACTGTGCTCACAGATTAAAATTATTGATAATCCACAAGAGCAAGGCTGACTATCCAGAAGATTGTTATATCATTTCATAGTTGCCAGTGTGTTTCTTCTCCTTCTTAATCTACATTAAAGAAACTGCAAATACAAATGATTTTGCAGAAGTAGGAATGGTAGTCACTCTAAAGAAAGTATTTGTATTTGCTGGAAAAGGAGACTCATGCTACAGAGAAGTCTGTATCAAAAGGCAGACAGGACTGAATTAATTTATTTTAGCATACAGGTGCTCTGTGCAAGTTTCGTAACATAAGCTGCAATCAGCAACTTCAAGAGAGAAAATAACTAAATATATATTTTCAGCTTCTTTTTAATACAGAGGTAAAGAACAAGACTTCCGTTATACTCTAGAAAGTCAAATTCTACCCATCTGGTCAAAATTTTGGGAGATAACAAGAAATTGAGCATTTGGGGGAAAACTGATGAGATTTTAACATCTGTTTCAAAATTATTGAAAGATTATTCTTATGAAACTTCAAGTACCCTGCACACAATTGCCTGTGACATAAGCAACAATTATCCTGTTATTTAAGGGAGGGCCGTCCCAGTTTTAAGGAACATTTTTGCGCCTCCTTATAGATAAGAAAAACATAAAACAAAGCAAATACATTTATGAAAGCAGAAATGTTTCATAACAATATGTCAATCTCAGCATCTTCCTTACTGTCTTCTTATATGGACTCCAGGTATATTTTTAAACTTTTGATTTGAAATGCAGTATCAGGTGCCACCAACCTTCCCTAGATCTTTACAGCAGTAGTCTGCCTGGTGATGGCAGATGCAATTGTTCATGTACATGGCCATTACTTAAGGTCCACAACAAATAATTTGTCATTTTGAAATAAATCAACCAGAAAAGAAGTTTTTTCTCCCCCCTTAACTTATAAATTTCACAAAATTTTAAAGAAAAAAACTACAATAACTAAATAATTGCAATCTCTACATTCTCCTTTATTCATGCATCTGTAGTTCCCACATGTTAAGCTTTTCTTTGGCAGAACACCACCACCTAGTGATGATGTGTGCTTACAGGAGCTTCCAGAAAGTTGATTAGAACCTGAAAACAGAAGGCTGATGGGGAGAAAAAAAAGAAAATTTAAGTGAAGAAAAATCATCTTTGTTATTTACAGTGGAAACAGTCTCTAAGGAAGATTAAATAGAAATTTCTAAAGTAATGTAAGAAGATTTTTAGAGACCAATTAAGTAACAATATTATTTGAGTAAGAAAATTCAGCCTTTTAGGCCACACTGTTTCAGATCCATTTGTTTCAGTAATATCTGATAAAATCAGAATTAAATTTACACGTGAAATATTAAGAAAGAGGAAATTGAGATGCCTTCACGAAACCTTCCTAGTAGTGAAAGCTATTAGGCAGAAATAGTGTCCTGATTCCATGTCATATCCTAAAACCATGTTGGTACATATAATAGAATTAAACCCCATATTTAGCATCACATATATTCTAATGGGTAAGTTTCTTCTGGATTTATTTTTGGTTCTAAGATATCTATGAATCAATATGGAGGTCTCACTTATAGATAAGCTTCTCCCAAACAAATCACTTATTATTGCAATCACTATTAAAATGTTTATTTCTGTAAGACCATACCACCCCTCCAGTTATACTATGTTCACCTTTGGAGTAATTTTAAAAGCAGAAAAACAAAATAAAGTCTAACAAAGTACATATTTTCTAAATATTAAAAAAAAAAAGAGGAAAAATACCAAATTTTTGAAGATGCATTCAGAGACTTGTAAAATTAAATGTCATTGCTATGTTGACCTGAATGTTAGTAAAAGATAATGCACATGTAAAAGCCAGCCACATTGAGTTGTTCCCTCAAATGTTTCTCAAAAGTGGGCATACCTGGAGTTTTCAGCTTGTTCAAACAATGAACACAGATATAACTAACGAGGAGTCACACAAACCTATGTTAAAAGCAAGAAAATATTCAGACAACGAAATGACCTTGCAGCCAGTTTAACAAGGTTAGAATCATCTCAACAAAAGGGCCACTTTTCAGGAAGTTCGCTTCATCATACTCATAAATGCTTTGCCTCTTTAAGTGACTGCTAAAGCCTATTCTCTCAAATTCTTCTGCTTATAAGTACATTGGAAGGACCATGTTTATGCCTTTCCTGCCAGTAAAGATCAGTTCCAGGCCCTCTTCATCAGTTCTGTCAATTGTATTTCCTATGTGTGTAAGGTGGAACATGAACAAAGAGCAGAAGAAAAGGAAAGATTACAGAGTCCAGGACCTGTCCTAAGTAGGACACAACACAGAAATGTCCAAAAGGGAAGACAAGACACAGAAAGTCAATGGGGAAATGGACAGAGATCAAAGCTCCAGAGCTCCTGCAGAAGAGGGGCTCAGGCCTCAGGAGGCACAGGCCCATGGCCGGGTGCCAGCGCTGCCCTATGCTCCCACAGGGAAGCCCATGGCCTCAGCAGGGATCAGGATGTCCAAAGTCCCTCCTGCTTCCCGTGGGCTCTGCAGCCTCTGAGCAGGCTGTGCCCTCTACCTGCATGGGGGAACATCTGAGGATTAGTGCCCCACTGCCAGCGCCGGCCAGGCCCCAGAGACGCTGGCTGGCCCTGAGCCTGCTCAGTGTCCCACGGGAGCAACACAGGTGGAGAATCCCAGAAGAGAAGAGGCCAGTGTATGTCTCAAGCACTGACGGCCAGATGGCTCTGGAGTCAGCCAAGGACTCCTGGTAAAAACATGTGAGAGCTGTTGGGAGGAGCCCAGCAATGTTGGTAATAACCAGATATGGGAAAGAACAAGTTGTGACTGGAGAAGGGGCCATGAGGAGGCAGGACACCACTTCTCCTAGAGAAAGATCCTTGCTGTAGTCCCTGGAGCTAAACACAACATAGTACAGCAAAACGGCAGGAAAGAAGCCAAGAAGTGAATGAGGACTGTAGAGCAGAGTCAAGAACATGAAAAAGCCACAGAGTCATTTCAAGGCAGGTCTGAAAGAACAGACAACACACATGGCGACAAATTGGCATAGGAAGCAAAAAGCTGTCTTTAGGGCAGGGAAAGCCACCCATACAAAGGATCCCCCTGAATCCTGTGGAAGTGCTCCTAGGACCATGAAGATGGCATCATCTGCATGAACGCTGGAAGCAGGACTAAAATCTCATCATCAAATTTAATGCTTTAACCAAGAGTGACATTGCTTCAGCTGGATCAATGATGGATTGAGGAATGACATCCCATCACCTGGATTGATGCTGTAACCAACACTGCTCGTCTCTTTTTCTTTTTTTTTTCCCCTCCCTCCCTCCCTCCCTCCCTCCCTCCCTCCCTCCCTCCCTCCCTCCCTCCCTCCCTCCCTCCCTCCCTCCCTCCCTCCCTCCCTCCCTCCCTCCCTCCCTCCCTCCCTCCCTCCCTCCCTCCCTCCCTCCCTCCCTCCCTCCCTCCATCCCTCACTATCTTTTCTATTCTCCCTTCTCTTTCACTACACCCCTCTGTCTTATGCATATAGGGTATGGTGTACAGATTAATATAACAGTTTCCATGCCAAGTGTGTAAGTTATTTCTGTAAAACCCTGCTTCTTTTGTTGTTGCTTTTGATCACAAGTATTTATAAGTTTTGGATGCTTCCCTTCCCTTAACTGGGGTTTTACAAGGGGTTGGTTTCACCATGGACACCCTAACAAAGTGTGTCTCAAGATTTCCTCCTCTTATTTTTGGCAATCTCCTGGAATTGTCCTGCAGGAGAGGACCACAGAGATGCCAATAGAGAAGAACACCATCCCACACTGAAGGTGCAACCACGGTGAGCAGGGCATGGCCACAGCCCCTCAGAGCTCAGGGGCTGCACTGCACCACACCTCATCCCGTGACACATACACAGTGAACAGGAGCTGCATTCCTGTACGAGCCTCCCGGCTGGTCTCCACTGGGATCCAGAGGCCCAGCCAGCAGCTAGCACCCACACAGAACCAGGCACACAGCCTGCCCGTGGCAGCTTCCTTGCACAAGCAGGACCCAAAACTGCCATTGCCCCACTTGGAGGAGAACATCAACAGCATGTATCTGCCAGGCCCTGACAAGAATGAGAAGCATCTGAATGTCATCTCCCAGACAGAGCCTTCTCACATGCTGGAGACCAGCACACAGCTAGGCCACCACACATCCCAGGAGACTTTCGTCAAATACTGGAACTGTATCACATCAATATCCCTCAGAAGAAACCAGCATGATCTAATATTTTGGACTAGCTCCCAGACATTACTCCCCAGTTAGATCTGGCATATGCACGCTTTTCTACAGCTGATACTATCCTGAGGAACTTTTAGCAGCTATTCTCCAAGCTTTCACCACACTTCTCTAGGTCTATTTGTTTTGCCAGCCACAATACGCCACTTCTCGCATTATTCTTCATTTAGGCATTGAATCACCAGTAAGGGAGAGTATTGGGAAGGATGAACCAGGAAAACCTTACAAATATAAATGCTTAGATTCTGAGAACATAGAAACCATAAGCGAGATTGAAATGAAAGCCATCTTTGAGATACCAAACCTCAGTTACTCAATAACTAGAATACAATAGGATGGCCAGCTAAAAGTAATCCCCTCTTAATAGAGCAATGCCTTCTGCTGGAGAGCAGGTTCAAAGGTCACAGAAGATCCTGCTAGGGTCCAAAGAATAGTTTTTAGAGTTTAAAGTATAACACACTATGGTAATGTAATGATTCTTATAGACTGTATGTAAATGCTATAGAAATTTGTATCTTGTGTTAGACCGGTTAATGGAAATTAGAATATTCATTATAGAAGATTTATTGTATTGTAAATGGGAAATCGCTGTTTTGCTCTTACCTCTTACTGTTACCACCCCCTCTTACCTCACTCTCTCAGTTCTTTCTTACCCCCATTCTCTCTCTGTCCTACTCTGGGCTGTGGCTGACAGCCCTTAGCAGGACTCTGTATACCCACACCCTCACAATAAACTGAAACTTTAACACCAGCTTATACAGAGCGTTTGTCCATTCCAATACAAAGACTCCCACAGCAGACAGCTGATTTTTTCCCATAATTTAACATGTCCAGAATCCGTGCATCAGCCAAATTCAGCCTTTCTGTATTTGGTACTAATTACCTGCAATCCAGCCAAACTGAGTATAAACCCCCAGCAGGATTCATAGACTACAGGTCTGTGACCTGTAGAAAGGAAAGATAGAGGCATCTATTTTAACAGAACAAGCAGGAATTAGTGTGAAATTCAGCATCTTTCCATTTGGGTCTGGATCTTAGCTCCATAGTGTACTTATCCTCACCTGAAATTAAAGCAAGGAGGTCCTTATGATCTTCCAAATTCAGAGACACTATTTTGTTTTACCTCTCAGTACTTTCTGTCCACCGATAGATGTGATCCAAATCCAAACTTTTATGGTTCCCTTAAACAGTCAATAGACACATCCCAGTTGTCCCACAGGCCAATGGGAATGCTCCAGGAGACTGCAGAACAACTGCAGAACCACTTCAGGCAAGACCAATACAAAAGCTTTTATCTATTGTTTCATTACACAGGTTATTCACAGGTTACTTCATACAGGTTATTTGACAGCATGAAGACAATTAAAGAAGAAAACAAACCCAAAAACCTGAAGGATAGAGAAAGGCACCAAGTCCACAAAATCCAGTTTTTGCCAAGTAAGAGTACCTTGTGCAATGGGCACACTGAGAAGTTGAACCTTTTAGTACAGTTTCCATCAGTTTCAGATCTAGGGAGAAAAAGACACATTCTAGCTTCTACTCTTACAAAGAAGTAAGTTTACCTCTTAGGGTCCTTGTACTCAGGATTCCTCCAAATGCCATGTTAACAAACAGCAGTGACCACTTTGATCATGTGGAGAAAGGGTAACCATCAGACATGACATGACTAGCACCTTAGTTTTTCACAAACGAACTACATTCACCTTAGGCTCAGTGTCCTCATTTAAAGTGTGTAAAGTTTGTAATAAGTATACCAGTTTCTTCCTCCAATTTCAATACTACAGCTGTTGTAATGAAATCATAGGGAAAAGAGTTACCACGCTTGGTCACCATTTCAGCAGCAAGGAGGACCCTCTTCACCATATTCCTGCCATAATATCCAGATAGAAATCACAAGTTATCCAAGATAAGGAAGACATGGAGACAAATCATAGTAACCTTCATACAATGATAGTCACAGCATAGCCATTTTCAAAATGTCAAAAAACTCTCTCCATAAAATAAGCAACTGTTTCTCTCCCATCCCAATTCAGGGAAGGAGGCTTCTGACATGCTAGTCAGAAATAGCTCCCCTTTATCCCTAAAGCTGGGATGGCTTTTCTTGGTTAGTTCTCTGCAGATGTTATTTTGTGTTTTTCCCTAATGATATGCATTAATATTCAATCTCCCTCTTAAAAAATCTTCGGATAGCCAAACTGCTTCTGCTATCAGCAATGACAGGGTGAGAGTTGGTGTCATATTGAATATTCAAGGCCCAAAGTGATTGCATTACCAGGGAAGTGGCTAAACAAATGATGGAGGTCAAGCTTATGAGCCTTCAGAAGCTGTGTGGTAAGAAGACAAGTCAAAAGTCTTCAAAGCAGATGTTCAGCTGTCAATTCTCTTCATTATGATATAGTCATTTTCTTCACCTACAGAGAAAGGCTGAATCTTGCCAAGTTTAAGACACTGATGGGAACATTCTACAGCTGAAAAACAATACTTCCAATAATTCCACAAAATGCAAAACCATCATGTGTCCTCTAGGGTTCTCACAGCTCAAATGTGAAACAAAACAGTGAAGTTACACGTCCTGGCAAAACTACACCAGTAGAGAACCAATCTATCTTCATTTGTGCAGAAAGTTCAGAAATATTTCTTATGAGAAGCATCACTAAATGGGTTTGATTTTCTGATTCTTTTTTTCAATAAATTAATTACAAGTATCTTCTCCAATCTTATTTATGCTAAAAACTAATTAAAATTTTACATAGTTACTGAAAATTTGAGAGCAGATTAGCTGGTGAGATACCTAGAAAAGCTAATTTTTTATTTTCCTATAGACATTTAGTACACATTCAATTAATTATTTTCTTGTTTATCAGCCTGCTATGTCAGCAATTTCTGCTAAGTAAATACGTTATTTTTATTTTCTTTATGTGGTAGCTCATTTTTTGTACTCATTAGACACTCCCCATTTTTCAATTCCAGCATCCTCAACAACTCTCATTGAATGATTAAGAGAAAGTGGCTTGCCAGTTTTAGGCTAAGACTTGGACTCAGTGAACTTAAAAGTCTTTTCCAACTTTAAAAACTCCATCCATGATTCTATAAAAAACCAGCAGAACACATTCCCACTGAAACAGCCAGTCCTACTACAACTGATTTTGAGAGAATGGTTGCAGTGCAGCTAAAAACTAACTTTGGCTTTCCATCTGCTGTCTCAGCCAGAATGTGGATTTGAGCAGAACCTGCTGTGCACAGCTTTTCTTGGGGAGGCCTGTTTATGAAACAATTGCATCTTGACTGGCAGACAGAAGGAGCAACATGCAAAAAATGTGACTGTTTTCCAAGTGCAGGGTTCTTGTAGGTTATCTTGACTATTTTTATATAAAATAAATACAGTGCTAAACTACTAATAAATGTCTCCCAAGGGAAAAAAAGAGAGATGGATTTTGAAGAACACTACTTGGTGCAAACGAGTTTTCAGATCTGGATTCAAGATGAAAACATATATACACATATTTGTTTCTAAAAATTTTTGTTTGTTAGTTTAATGGCTAAAGATCCCTTTTCTTTTAAATCTTTGGATATCTTTTTCATCTCCTCTTTCACAGCCACTCATATCCTTGGAGTCTTTTTATTGACTGCACCAGATCCTGCAGTGGCCTACTGCAGGTCTAACTAAAGTTTCCAATGATGCTGTGCCAGAATTAATGAATACACAGGATAGTCTGAACTATGAGAACATCCTGAGAGGACATGAGAAATTAAGTAGAAGTTCAGAAGCAGAAAAAGCTCTTGGTTTAACCTAAAAATGAGCAACACTGACAGTGAGCAGACTGAATTTGTAATAGCCTTATGGTAATGACTAAGGAAAAGCCCAATAAAACCAAAACAACAGTAGTACAGAAGAAAGAGAAGAACTTGAAAGACAAGGTACAGAAAGAAAAATTGAAGACTACATTGAAATATTAAGCAAGTTTTACTAGTAATTATCTTTTATTTTTTATAAAAGAAGTAGAAATCTTATAACAATGCCCAAGTTAGTGAACTACTAGAATACCATTAGGCCCCAGCCTATGAAAGACTGATTCAACTTCTCAGAGTGAGTATTTTTAAGGGCAAAAAAAAATTTAAACTGGAAATACCACTGGTCCAATCCACACTCAAAAAAGCCTCATGCTTCTTTCCCTCCTGTATTTAAACAAGAATTCATTCTCCAGCTGTCTAATTGTTTGTATAAATATATTTTTTTCTTGTACTGTGCATACAGAAGTTCACCAAACAATTACAGAATTTCCCAACACACTTGGAGACATCTATTCTCAATTTCTTTTATTCAAACTGCAAGAATTAATTAATATTAAGCTTGTTTCTTTCACATATTTACTGAATTGAGAATGCTTTAGATGTAAACTGTCTGCTGTGCTGTTTTAAACCCAGAAACAGCTTACACATGGTGCATTGCTTTAAATTTATCTTTGAACTTTACCACACTTTCAAATATCTGCACACTACTGTAGAAAAAATAATTCAGTCAAAAAAAGATTGGTGGATAATCTTATTGACATTTTTTACAAGGAAACACTGAAACAAATATAATTCCCTCTTTTTTTTTCACTGCTAGCTGCACATAATGACTAAGAGCTTCAGCACTTAGTTTGTTGTGCCATCTTCTTCTTATCTTGGTATTGTAGGCATGCTGCTGGTTCTAGTGGTTAGAGCTGATGTTTCAACAATATCAACTAGAAAAAATCAAAAGGAAGAAAATATTTAGTCCTCTGTGTACCAGCTCTTCCAGAAGCTACAAATGACAGGACTGTAATGATACAGTGCATGTCAATACCTTTTCCTCTATCATAAAATCAGAATACAATACATGAAATAATAACTACCTCTATCATATTATCAGACATGCTTAATCAGTTGAGTTTTTTCATTCCGAAGGAATATGGTCCCAAAGCTTCAGCAACTGCTCCCCAACTTGTGGTTCCAGCTCCTAGACAGGATCAGGAAATTAGAAAAGTCATAAGCATTGTGCATATAAAAATTATTTATTAAAAAATCCTTAGAAGAGATTGCTGGTGGTCTTTCTGAAAGAGTTGTTACTTTTGCTATTGTGAAGTATTAAAATTATCCCTACAACAAGGGTTCAAAAGGAAGATTAAAAAGCTTCATAAGCAATCCTGGCCTACAGGTTGTTTGGGGTTTTTTGTTTCAGGCAAGATGCCAGTTCTTACAAAAGAATTCCCAATGAACACACCACCCCAAGAACAGATGCACCATTCAATTTGTGCCTTCCACAGGTCACTTCTTTATTAAATAAAAATAATTACTGTCCACATCTTCTAAGTTTAATTCCATTAAATGTGGTGGAGAATGCAGAAAGGCAGGTCACAGATAATGCAGTGGCTCTTGGTAGAATCACAAACATTAATATAAATCATTTATTTCTGACACTGTTGACATTCTTTAAGTGTTAAGAGATATTTAGAAGAGAAGCACTGTTAATTTCAGTATGTGCTCCATTCCTTACCCTCTTCTTACAGTATGCTCCTTTCCTCATTTTTACAACTGAAGAGGTTTTGGGGAAGCAGTGAGAAAATAATACAAAAAGTTTAGCTCCAGAATCTTGTATCAAGGAGAGGTTTTGGGAAGGGACTGAGGAGAATGCAAAAACTGCCACAGAGAATTCCTGTGCAAATTCTTTTCTGGTTTTTTGTAGTGACATTTGGCTTTAACAAATTGGAGAACTTTATTAAGCTTTATTCTACCTCAAATATCAAGATTCTCTTGAGGCTTAATGGAAAATGTAAACCTATAATTATGAACACTTATTTGGATATGACAGACTATCTTATCTTGGGGAACACATCTGAATCAAATAGGAAACAAGCCTCCAGGGATTAAAAAAAGAAGAAAAAAAAAAACAACCTCATGAACAAAACCCCATTTATTTTGGAAAAATTCAGCTTTAAATATCTTTTTTAAACAACATTAAGTAAGAAACTGGTTTCATTTTAAGAAATCCACTGTTTCAACAGTAATTCTGCATTAGCAGAAGGTACAAGGCGCAGCAAGGAACTGTGATTCATATTAATGCATACATGAGCACAGCTGAGTTCAAGGCTGAACAAGCTAATGAATAAAACACAGTTCTACCAAGTATAGAAGACTTAAGAAGAGAATAACTACCTGGCCATCTCTGCTTATTTGTACTTTCTTATTGTCATTCCAAGGGTTGACCAAATGATGTGCAAACTGAAAAGGAATGCTTTTTTTTTTGATCCATTCCACTTTAAATACACCTCCAAATCCAGCAGATCCCCAGTCCTGATTTTTCTCAGATCCTATTGGTGAATCCATTCTAGCAAAACCCTGGAAGAAAAAATTAAATATGAAAGAACAAACATAATGAGAGAATATCTATTTTTGTTGGAATTAAATAAACAACTGAGCTTCATATGAAACTTTGAAATTAGTTTCATACGAAATTAGTTTCAAAGTGATTCAAAAACTCACTCACGTGAAGCTAGATCTGCCAAAATATTTACACCTAGAAAGTTAGAAGCATCATTTGGTTTTTTCACTTCAAATATACCTTCTAGAATTTGACCACAAAGGAGAGATGTTTCAATTAATCTCTCACAATAAGCATTCAGGGGTTTTTTTTTAGGCTTTGTAACAAAGATTGAAAAGCTGTTGTAAAAACATTTGAAGTGCAAGGTATCAAGATGAATGTTCTATGTCCATTAGCTATTCCTAACTACTTCTACAAATTTTTTTCAAAACTCCATTCCTTCCTTCCCTTGTTTCCCTCTTTGTTAACAAATGTTCATACACAATTAAAAGCATAGAGCTATTCTCCTAAGAAATAAGTCAAAGCTGCTAAAAGCTCCTTCTTTAATGAAGCTGAAAGAAATTTTAACAAGACAAGTATTCAGAAAGGAAATGAAAGAAACCATAAATGCAAGATTGCATCTAATTTACTTAAGGACACCCCTTAAACATACACACCAACAAACCAAAAATAAAACCAGGCCACGCACAATGTATCAACTGTTCAGGCAAATTTACTCCAGTTCTGACACTTAGGAGTTCCAGAGATGCAGTGCACTGCCTAAAGTTACAGCACATACTCCCACAGTCCTAGACAGCTCAAGCCTTAAATGAAACTCTATGAAAATTAATAAAAGGAACAGAGGAAAAATACAGGTGGGAAGTAGAGACACCTGGTGCAAGAGAATAATATTAGAAATGTTATTCTCACATTCCCATGAAGATCCAGTGCATTGCCAAAACTGGAAGGGCAAGGCAACATAATCTACCTACATCCTGACCTCAGAGTCCTTCCTTCCCAGCTCTCTTGTCTAAGAGCACCGACATAACAGCCCATTTTCAGATTCAACTGGCATGCTGAAAATTACTTTCTAATATGGCATTTGCCAAATCACTGCACATTTCACCACACATATGTACAATTCACCACAATCCTTCTGTGGTATCACCAGCATGTCTTTGTTTAGACTGGTTCATTAAATTTTAAGTCCAGCTGACTTCTATTAATAGTTTATAATATATAAAGATATAATCTGAACTTTCTTTACTTGGAACAATTGAGTTTAGGAGGCTCTACAACAGAGTTAACCTGCAACTTTTCACTAGCAGGTTAAGTCTTTACCTTTAAACTGGCCACAAATTTGTCAGGAAATTGTTGATAAATACCTAACTAAATGTGAACTCAAGATGGCTCTGGAAGAAATGTGGCCATGACTTTCCTAACTTTGAGAAAGTACAGTTCAAGCAAAACAGCTTTTACTAAAATTTGCATTAAAGGCATATGAGTTTCCCAGCTTTAGAAAGGTGTGACTTCATTGTATCTTCTTGTTCACTTACAACATTTATTTGGCATACAGAGAGAACAGCAGCAATTCCCTGCTTTGTATGGATTTCTCTGTTCATTTCATTTCTGCTGTTTTATTTATGTATAGTAGAAACATTATTCTGACTCTTTATGTTTGGAGGCAATTTAGTTTTATTCTTTGCAGGAAAAACAGAGTTCATCAAAAGGGACTATTCTAGAAAAGAATAAAGTACTCTTCCAGAGCAGAAACATTAGCACAATAGTCTACCTACTAGAAAGTCAGAAGTCATAAGAAAAGCCCTTCATGCTATATACAGCCATTTGCTGCACTCTCCTAAACTATCAACCACCACCAATAGTTGGAATCAGCCAACGACTCACCTGGAAGTGTCCAGACCCTTGAACAGAAAATATTAAATAAACCATGCTGCTATTACAAAAGGCTCCATTCAGTTTTCGTTCATTACTTGGCGTAGTGGACCATATACCCTTCTGCTGAGAAATTTCAATGTTCTGCAAGTTGTTACTTTTCATTATAAAGTACTGAACTGGCATATTTTGTCTCGGTGAAGCCTGCAAGAATTAAATTAAATTAATAAATACAATGAAATAAACTAGGATTTAGTTCTGAAGTTCTACACACATGAAGGCAGACCCTTCACTGAGTTTCTCCCCTCCCCTTCCTCAAGTATATTTACATCTATTTTACATTTTTAAGCACTTTCCAAAATTATAATTCATTCAGAGGGGGAGCAAACAATTATGGCAGAACAGGCCTACATATTCTAGTGATTAATTACAATTATTTGAAGTCTGAGACAATTTCAGATGATACAAAATTAATCACCCTAGACTGGTAGCCTGCAGCACACTGCATTTCCATTTTCAGGAAACAAATTTTCTCCCTGTAACACTGGCTAAATTAAAAAAATACAGGGAGAGTTATGAAAATAACGTCACTAAAAATGAATACTTTATTAAATAATCATAAAAAATACTGCCAAGAAGTCATAATGAGGCAGACAACACAGAACTTAGAGAGAATCAGTACCAACGTATGCTGTAATGGAAACAGAAGAAGACAGAATACAAAGAGTTCAGAAATGCATGTACTGTATACACTGTCACTATTTATTATACCAAGGTTCAAAAAGAAAATAAACAACCCCACCACTCAAAATTCCATTTTTGTCTGCTTTGAACAACTTTACTTCAGAAGTCTCCAAATAATACTATTTTTACTGTATTAAACTAGTACAACAAGAATATTTATTCTTGATTTTCAATTCCAAAACAAATATTATGTGGTTGTTAACAATGAAAATCTATGTTAGGGTCTCAATTTATCAATACAATACATGATAGCTGCTGAAAAATATCAGCAAGAGATTCTATTAATTTTGAAAAGCAGAGTAGTGTGTTTATGAGAATTGTACCTTTCCAGGTATCAGAGAACATGGACTAGCACAGGGGCTAGGGAAGCTACTGCTGTCTGCAGACTTCACTGATGATCGATCTGACCTGTCATCAGAAGTTTGTTTGGAGTGCAAAAAATTTTTTTGTTTGTACTTCTTTGGCTGATGAAGTATGGGACGTGTAGACCTCATTAGAACTCTAAAAAGTAAAGGCAGATACACAACAGAGTGTGAGTTTTGCAAGAGGTCACAGAACAATTTATATCTACATATCAGCCTACTTGATGACCACATATATTACAGTAATTCCAAAACATATTTAACACTCTAAAAGAAAAGCATGCATTCATTCTGAGTGTTATGGTTAAACCTCTACTGCTACTTCCCAAGGAGCACAACTCATGGGCACTATTTCTGACTGCTCTCCCAAACAGCCAGCATATATATGAAATAAATATCAATGAAATCACAACTACAACAAAGCACAGGATAGCATCAAAGCTTTCAGCTGCATTTATACTGTGTCTTTCTTCTTAATACTAGCAGAAATTCAAGTGATGCTTTCATAGATAAATAAATTACAAGCTGCAGTCCCTAGAAGATCTCAACATCTTACTTTCCAGCATTAGAAGAGTCAGGGAATTCAGTTTCGGCTGTACTTCTCCTGGTGTTTGTTGATCTCCGTGTAGATGCTAAAAGATGATCTTCAGAAACCAGAGGTCTTGGTCTCTGACCAATTCCTGAAGGCTGCTGCAAACCTGCAGACTGTTCTTCAGCAGTCAAAACAGCTACAATTGCTCTTACAGTTGCTTCATCAGCTTGAGACCACGACTTGGAAGGAGCTCGCATACGACGCAGAAATAAGCTATGCCACTTTTGTCTGAGTTGCAATAGCAAACCAGCAGCCTGTAATGAATTTCAGTTTTGTTAAAGACTAATAAAAATTACATCAGTTAGGCAAAAGATACCCTACATCTCACCTATAAGGCAGCAGCTGGCATTCTGGCAAACTGAAAAGCAAGACTAAGGTCTCGGGGAGAGGAAGTAAACCTTCCATTTAAATTAAGCTGTTACCTTTTCTTTCCTTAGGTCTATTTCATGCAGCACAGCACAATACTTAAAATTCCATTGTAAATACACAGAGATTTTAATTTTTCACTTAAAAAATTTATCTTTTCTTTAAAAGCAGTCTTTTCATGTCTAATGCCCCTCTTGCCAGTTCAGTTTGTATTTATGGGCTCTTTAGGCATACTTGATAGAAAAGGTAGAGTAACTCTGGTTACTCTACCTTCTAACACAATCAGAGCTTTACAATAACCAGAAAACTTGTATCTTCAAAGGCTGGGGATTTTTTCTTCTTTTCATAAAATCTGACAGTAACTTTATTTCAGCAGTTCCAGTTTCATTTTAGTGATGCAACTTTAGTCATCCTCTCAGCAAAGGAAATACACAAGATGCTATTTTTACTATTCTCTCAACTCCTGCTCAGATTTTGGTAATTCAGCTCAGTCTAAGGTTTTGTGTGCTGGGAACACCACAGAGGCAATACAGGGAACCACAAAGAGCAGGAGGGCCACTGCAGCCACTACCACAGCTTGCTGTTACTTGCAGCCATTTTCTGATGTCTGACAGTTTCTTTAGAATCTCTTAACTTATGGAAATGGATCAAACTTATGGAAATGGATCAAACTTATGGAAATGGATCAAACTTATGGAAATGGATCAAACAGATTTCCAAGCTGGAAATTATAGAACATCAGCTTACCCAAAGTGCTTCTGAAGCAGATCCAACAGCAGCTGACTGCTGAGACTTTCCTGCTTTCCAGTGATATGTGGGACAACCCCATTATGACAGAGGAAGAACAATGAGCAATCTTGCAGCTGGCTAGATGTAATAGTCAGTCTGAAGTTTCTCTAATCTGCTTCACGACCATCATCAGAGACTGAGACCCCAGGACCCCACCACTCACTCTGGACCTCAGTTCTGGCCTGGCTGAGGTGGATGTTTGCCAAAGATTGTTTTTACATGTGCCTGGTGCTTGCCATGGTACGCTGCTCTTGAGCAGGGTACTGGCTGTAGTGTCCTATTTCTGTACCTGTTTCTTGGAGCAATGATCTCCACACACAATAGTCCATAAATCTTCCCACCTTTTGGCCAGAGGCCCCTTGCTTCAGAAAAGGACAATAAAAAGTGACTTTTCTAAAGAAACTTTGAGATCTCTTTCTCCCCAATGGATTGAAGACGTGTCTGTCATCAGACAACCTAAAGATGACATCCCTCCTCTTGGTAGCTATATCCCCCTCTTTTCTCTCTCTCTCTCCCACCTTTTACTTAGTTTCTTTTAATTCTCTCTCTTTCTCTCTCTTCTATTGCAAAGCTGAATTGTTGGCACGCAATAAACTGTATTACTGCTTTCTGCTAAACAAACCTGAGTCTCTTGCCTTTTGTCTTTTGCACTCTGAGGTCGAACAAACCATCACGACTCCCGCTCGGGTTGAGCGAATTGTGACATAAATTGGTGTCATGGAGAGACAGAAGGGTTTCTGACAGACAGAAGGGTTGCTGGTTTTGTGTAGTCTGTAATAGGGGAAGGACATCTTGCTCCAGCCACACCGAGCTGGCCACCGCAACAGGGGTGAGCCAGACTAGAAAGCAAGGGGGGCATTTCAGATTTCCCACAAACTGCACACACCTAAGTAAAAAGCATCCCTACGCTCGTTTGAGGATTCTGTTTTCAGAAATTCACAAAAGATCTCTTGGTGCAAAAGGCAGAGCTGCACTGTTCTTGTTTATTGCTCTGTGTGTGTGTACTGACGTTCCCTAAAGTGAGGCGAGAATACTGGGGAATCCATGTGTCACTTTAGTCACACTGAACACTAATTCTTTCTTCCTTTTTGCTCACAGATGCAAGAGTTAAAGAGTTATGTGTTGTCACAACCCACAGGAAGCCCTAAAACCTGGATGCTGAGTATGTGAATCCACACAATTGACCAGCCTGGGCAAAAGGAGATTGAGTCCCTGTTTGTATGTTTTTCATATTTATTACTGAATTCATGAAATAAAGGTTAACTCATTAATATGTTTTCCTGTAAATTTGAGAGATCTAAAGGGATCAAAATAACCATTCTTACAGTAAATTTTTGAGTATCCAACTGTTTTAGGAATCTTTTTAGGATGATATGGCATAAATATTCTTCTACACAAAACAAGCATGGAAGTGATAGGTTACATACTTCAGAGTCCAGTTTGAGGTGGAGCCATTCATCTAGCTTCAGTAGTGATACATTAGAGGTTGCTCTGTCTTCCATCTCACTGTCACTGCTATCACTGGATACCCTGTCTCCTGAATGCATCATAAAACGTGCATTAACATTTCTGTATTATTTACATATAAAACTTAAACGTTACTGTAGTATCAACAAGCTAATTTTCTTTCTAAATTTTCACTTAAAATGTAACCATTTGTAAACATTTTCATTTCTGCATATACACCCCAGTGAAGATCTTTGCCTCAGTAAGCAGAACAAGTTCCTAGACTTCTTAAGGGCCCTACTACATAAACACCTACAGTGATGTGATCTGACTCTTTCAAGTACCTTCATCAATAACAAGCCCCCTTTATCAAATTGTTTCCTGAAGTTGGTTGTAAAACTACACATAGCTCTTTGCTTTATATCTTAGTATAACAATACATTTGAAGCCCATTAACAAAATAAGTTTATAAATGCACATGGCTATTTAGGATTAATTTTTCTTTTTCAAAGCACAGTTCAATCAGCATTAACACTATTTTAAGGGTAATAGTGTCATAGCAAGTCAGGAAAGTCAGTTTGGACTCTTACTTCAATTCAAACTAGTATTTCTGCAGAACTGACAACAGATAAGATTATTTTTGTTTCTAATCTTAAAGTATTCAACTTAAATATTAAAAAAAGAAAATTTTAATAAATTCTCTTCTACCTGTAGTTAATAATATGACCAATTGACATTAAAAGTTATCAGTAGAAAATAATCTTTCAAATGCATGTGTCCACTGGAAGCAATATGATTATTGGCCATGTTAATTGTAACTGCACTATTCAGTTTGAATAATCTGGTTCAAAGTATCAAATAAATGAGGCTCTAGAAAAAATATACACACTACACTTCTCAGCACTAGTACTGTCTTTAAACATGTTGGTTGCATTTATTTTTTAAAAAACCACACTGTAATTTCTGAGACTCCAGAACTGTAAACTTTATGAACTTACAAAGGTTCACAAAACCCTTGAACAAGAGATATTTGTTACACAGCCTATAAATTATTCCTGAACACCTACAGGAACTATACATAGCTCTGTCATTTTAAGAATTAGCCCAAGTATATAGAAAGTAGACTTGAAAATTAAGTTTTCCAAATCACATACTAGTATAATACCAATGCAAACATTCCAAATCCAAACTTCAGTATACCTTGACAGGATGCAGATGCCTGTAAAGCATTACTTGGTAACCTAGCTGGTCCACAGAAGAGAGCCACAGTGATGGGTGTCACAACAGAACAGCACCTGATGTTTGCTATCCTGTGAGCTCTTGTCATTTCATCATATATCAGCCAGTCAGTAGGGAGGGCCTGAACAGCTGCAGATTGGCCATTCACTGGGGGAATCTGTGCAGGAGCAAACAAGACTAGGCTATTTTATGGTCTATGTGTAGTCAAAAACAAATTTTAACTTAGTTCTTACTTTATGTATGTAGAAATAAATACATAAATATTGCCATATATAAAAATCTTAAAAGCACAAATATATTCAACTAGACTTAAAAGTTATCCTGTCACCTTGAAACAAAATATTTTACTTTCAAAAGAGGATCTAAAGAAATACCAGTTTCAGAGCAGAACTTTTTCCTTATAACAATGAGCAGAGATTGTTACCTCTTCAAAATATTTTTACATCTAGCTTTTTCTTTGTACTATTTTGTCTTGTTCCACTTAGCAGGACTAACTGAAATACCAGAAAAATAAACTTCAATTTTTCCTTCTATCACCAGCCAGAAAAAAACATTTTCTAAAAAATTTTAAGTGGCTTTACCTTTTTATACTGAGGCTGACTAAGAACAGAGGTAGGATGAAATCGCACTTTCTTCTCCTTTGGTGCAGTTAAAACCAGGCTCTGTCTGTCTACATGCACAAGATTGGGATACATCCCAGCCACTAAGGCAGCTTTAACTACAGCCCAGTTTTCAGAGTTAGCATTAACATTTCTAATATCGGCTCCTCCTCTGGCTCTAACAAAGCCTGTAGAAATAAAGAGATCAAAACTGTGTTATATTTGTTTGTATTTAAGATTTACATTTTTTTGCTCCTCAAAAGGAATTTGTAAAACAAAAATTAAATAAACTACAAATTAGTTGCATTTTTTACAACTGCCAACATTAACAGCACCAAGAGGAAATTCTTACACTGAATTTCTTCCTGGTAAGGGGTTTCATGATAATGCAGAATAGAAATACTTTTTACAATACTTCTTTACCTAAGAGAGTTATAGAAATTGTGTAGCTCAATTTCAAATTGCTTACAATTTAGCGTGAATGGACTCTGCTCAAAACCTAGGGTATGTGAACTTTAAATGTAGTGTAGGTGAACTGTTAGCATGAACAGCTAAGCAGGGGAAGTAACAGATACCTCTGAATAAAGGATGAGACTTTGGAGGGCCACACAAGTGGCTCAAGCTGGAATATAAGAGCAGGTAATGGGCTGTCCACACTGAGGCAGTAGAAGACCCCAGACCATAAACTGCCACTGGATCAAGAGGAGAATGTGAGGCAAAAGCAGGGTACATGAAGGTTGGGTAGTCTGACAGTAAGGGTTAAAGGGACTTCTTTATTCAGGACACTCTCCAGGGACATCCAGCTTCAGCTGAAATTAACTGACTCTGCCCCAGAAGTTGGGTCTGAACTCATTTTAACAACTGTCTCAAGAAAAAATTCACTAGAAAATAAAAACTCAAGGAAAATGTCTCACATTGCAAGACAGCAGGATAGTGAACATTCAGGGTGTTTTCAGTTATGCCAAGTGTTCCCCAGCCACATTTCTCACCCTAGCATCTCCCCCATACCCAGCATGAATATATACTGGTCTTTTTCAAATTAAGGAAGGAAAATGAGAAGTGAACACTATTCTCCTTACAATTTGCACACAATTCTAAAATTATGTTAGAACCTTTTCCAACCTATTTACCTGAGGCTCTAAGCTGGCCAAGCAACTGTGTTCTCATTCCTACAATGATCTGCATTGTGGCTTGAGACAAGAAGTTCTTTTCACAGAAGGCTCTCTCCCAGCCATCACTGCGGGCCTTCTGCCATGCCTGTAAAGAATAATTTTTTAATATTTGCCTATTAATTTAAAGGTCTAAAATTTAAAAATACGTATTTTTAAGTTACATTTAAGTTACATTTTAAGTTACATTTAAGTTACATTAACTAGAGTAAATGTATCAAACCAATTTTTTTTAATTTAACTATTAGATTTCTTTTCACCATTCCCTAACCGAAACATAATGACAATGACATTATTTTAAGTTCATTCTGCTATTATAGAGATCACTATGTCAAGATTGCCATTTTAAGTTATCAGTGTTATAGGACATAAAGTGGCATCTTGCTGGAAATCACAAAATTTAACCAGGTTTGAAAAGATCAGAGAAAATGTGTCCCTCAGAAATCTGAGAGTACAACACAGAGGAAAGCCACAGTCTAACATTCTACACCCAGCTTGGCTGGCACATCATTCCCCTGATGTGTGGACAGTCTTCCTTCTGAAGGGGTACCTGGAAAGCCCTGAGAAGCACCATGTGGTCGCTGAAGGTTCCTGCAGTAAAACGTTTCCTGCACAGCATGGCTGCACGCTTTTGGGAGGCCAGTGTGGGCAGCACAAAAGGGTCTCGGTAGGCAAGAGCACAGGCAATGGTAAGAACAGGGTCCAGACACTTCAAAACAACGGCGCACAACACCATTTTACCAAGGTGTGGCTCCACTGGCAATTCAGTGAGATGATAACCAAGTTCAGTGAGATCTTCCCAAGGGTCCATGGCATCTATAGTCTGTGTGAAAAAAGAAAAAAGGTGGGGATGCAGGGACAAAGGGAAGAAGGGGGCAAAATTAATTTACAACAAAAGCAGAAAGAATACAAATATTGGACATTTCCTACATTTGCTCTCAAACACTAAAGAAGCAAGTCAAACTAGTTTCAGTTCAAGATGAGATTTTACAGCAGTCCCTTCCCTTAATATGGAAAAATACATACACACATACACAATGAAAACAAACAAAAATTCAAGTATCATTATGTAAGTGAAAAAGACTTTCAGTACAACTAAAGGTCAGTAAGATATGTTACCACACCACAAATTCCCATCTAAATGCATTCCTCTGCTGACCTTGAGCATTTGCAGAGCATTTTTCACAATTAAAGCTGGTGGAGGATCAGGAGCTTTCATAAGGAAGTCAACAACTGGGCAATTAATTGGAGCCAGAAGTTTTGTGTGTAAGCAAAGCTCCTGCAAGTTAAAAAGAAGAAAAATACTAGTAAGGTTTGGGAAAGAGAGAATACCTTCACACCTTCTGGAATTATTAGTTACTATTTTGGAGTTATATATTTTTTAGAAGTTGTAACTTTTGCGTAAACACGAACCTGAAGGGGCATTCTTAGAAGTTCTGGAGTCTGAAATTCCAACATGTTCTCAAAACGAAGCCTACTGAAGAGACGAAAACAGACTCCAGGCTGACAGCGCCCAGCCCTGGAAAATAAAATGTGGGAGGCTGTGAAAATCAGAATTTCTTTTTTAAGAAAAATGAACCAAACAAAAAACAACCCACACAAATTTAGAATGCAAGTGATGAAGAAGGTCTAAGAGAATGGTAATTTTGTTGTTAAGAAGAAGTCCCTCATATTAAAAGTTTTCCAGTACATTAATTGTTTTTGACAGTATGGAAATTTATATAATTTTATTATAAAAATACTTCTAGTAGTTATTTTAATTTTAACCCTACACTGAAAAATTTGGAGAAAAAAGGTAAGACCTATCTAAATAAAGTGATACAATATTTTTGCTAACTTGAAATCAATCCAAATCTTGGCCGTCTTGTGCCATAAGGAATCTAAGTTGCAAACTTTATTTCTTCCTCTTCAAATTCCCCAGTCAGAAGTCTAGATGCAAATGGTAGCATGAAAACCATACAGTGTGTGACTGAAGGAACAGAGATAGCAAGTGCTCACAATTCATGCTCATAAACATGGAGAATAATGACAACATCATGTTTCCAAAGAGGCATTCATTGCTATCAACACATACAACTTCCCAGCCCTCACTCACAGTGCTGGGAAGAGTATGATAACAGCCTGTTAAGTCATGAATACTTTGGAGATGGTCAACCAGGAATCAGTGCTCAATGTCACTTCTAAAGAAAGGTTGCCAGGGTATCAATTAAAAACTAGCAGTGGGCAGTCCTTTACCCACAGACAAGTAACTGTGGCTGTGGGTGCTACATGCCAGAAGGAGAAATTCAGTTCATGGGGAACAGTAACCTAGACCTAATGTAAGTTCTGGGGCATTCTTGAGAGCCACTTTTCTGTATCTTGGGAAATTACTCCAAGAAAATACATGCTGACTCATAATTTACTGCAGAGAAGTATTAGCCATTGTTCAAGATGATACTGGACTAGGCTAGAAACATTACCCAGTGTGGCTGCTACAGGTTTGTACTTTACTCTTAACATAGGGATGGTGGATATCTGCAAAATAAAAGTAAGTATGAAGCATTTATTACCTGCCTTTTCTCTGGATAGCACTGGCTTTTGAAATCCACACCATTTTTAGCATTGTAACACAACTCAGTGCATCAAAAGATTTCTATGAAAGCAGAGCAAGGAACATAAAATCATGGTTAACCATGATACATGAAATATAAGTTATTACTAAGCTCTTAACAGAAGTTCTTAAAAATGCAGAAAAAATAATTTGACCAAACACCAGCAGCTTCTGGCATAAAGGCATGCTCTGAAGTACTTCCTTTCAAGTGAATTTATAATAGATGTTTTGCATTATCTTTGTGCTACAGTTTACGAAACTGAAGTTTTCTTTCTAGTCAGAAGGTAATTTTGAGTCAATAAAAGACATGGACTGTATTTTAAATTATCATAAATCAGGAAAAAATATGTTATTGTATTGATTAAAGTCTTCTTCTTTGTCTCACTTGAAAATTACATTCATATTTTCTTATATTTGATGCAAAACTACAGAAAAATTGTATTGCCATGGGAACTTTGGAAATTTGGTATGTATCTCCCCTATGAAATCCAACTTCATTTTCAAAGCCATACAAAAGCCACACATCAGAAGCAATTACTTAAAAACTTAATGGATTTGATCTGGACATGACACAGTAATAGAACATAGGGAACTCTCAGTGCTCTCTTAAGTCTCAGGGACATGACAGTCTAAATAGACAGACTTGTTTGAAAAAAACTAACATAAATTGTAAATTTTAAAAAAAAGCATGTATCAACATTTAAATCTACAATAGTTTTTAGAAGGTTTAATAACAGCTAATTACAGTATTTGTCATAAAATGAACGTCAAAACTTCTCAGTGATCTTTGTTACTTGACATGCTCTAGCTCTCAGCCTACTATTAAAATAGTACTCTAAAAATTACATATTATATATTATACAATAACACTTAGAAGTTTACTTGTTACAGAAAATTTTAACCAATCATACCTCTTTCACCTTGCCTGAATCAATAACAAATACAACATCATTGACTGTTATGCTGGTTTCTGCTATATTTGTAGAAAGAATCTGCAAATAAAATGATAAACAACCAAAGCTAAAGTTAAAAGCAAACACAAAAGAGATTAATAAGATATCTGACAAAGTCCTCTAAAACTCACTATTTTGCGCACACCAGGAGGTGAACTCTTAAGTACTTTCTTCTGATCCGAAGTCTGCATATTTGAATGGAGCATGAAAACCTGATATCTAATGCAAGACAAAGAGCATATATAAGTATTTTTTAAAGATGCAATGAGAACCTCAACCATAGGAACCAGAGGTTTTACCTGTGAGCATCATCAGCAAATCTCCTGTCATCAAAAAGAATACGGTCCCTCAGGCTAACTATCTCGTCATATCCAGGAAGAAATATTAAAATCGCTCCTGAAAAAGAAGTGTGTTTGCAGAGTTAAGCAGCAAATTCACTTAAAATATGTATCAGTACTGTGTAGACAAGTACTTGGAAGGTTCTACCTATTCAGTGTTTCCAAAAGAAGGGCAGCCTTCATCAAAGGCTGAATGTACTGTTATTAACTGCAAGTGTGTGTCTATACTTACCGGTCCCGCAATTATGACAGATGTTGTAAAGTAAGTGCATAATGAGGTCCAGATCCACTTTTTCATCATCAAAACTGTGATGATAAGCGGTCAACAGTTCTCTGTCCTCTGCACTAAGGTCATTACCACTTGTTTGGACCAGAGAACTTTCATCCAGATTTCCAAACCCTGCTGAAGCACTAAAATAGAAAAATGCACAGACCAGAGTCAT
The DNA here is from genome assembly GCF_903797595.1 of Erithacus rubecula. Taxonomy (NCBI): domain Eukaryota; kingdom Metazoa; phylum Chordata; class Aves; order Passeriformes; family Muscicapidae; genus Erithacus; species Erithacus rubecula. The sequence continues at coordinate 3,442,760 of NW_027635944.1, forward strand.
GGCTGTTTGTTTCAGGTTTGCATTCAGCCACCAACTAAACTTAGATCAACATCAACAAGACTACCCCTCCCTTCCAAATTTTAATTTTGAAGTGTAGCAGAACAGCATGTCCAAAATACTATTACCGTCCACTGACTGAAACTTCAGTTTTTAGCATAACTTTTTCTTACTCTTTATTGAAACAAAGCCATAAGAAAAGTGTAAGAACTCAAAATATAAAGACAAGTACTTGTTCACCTGTTAAATAAGAAGTATTTAAAAGAAATGTATTTCCCAAATGTTTTCCTTCCACAAGCAGGTATTACGCAAACTGAAACTATACCAAAAAGTGTTTAAAAAATATTGGTCTCTACAAAATGATAACTGAACTATAACTGTAAGTTAATCAGAAACCAAATCTTGAAAGACCTGGTATAAACATTACTTCTGTTGAGTTTCTTTAATATGGCTACTGTGTATAGACAACAATGTATAGATAAAAATGCAACAGATTTGCTTCCTAAATAAGCATCTGAAATTAAAATGGTATATGGTGTAATCAGTCTCTGTCTATACACTCATCCTGCCTAGACATATAATCATGATGGCAATACCCATGTCGAAATGATAACAATAATATGAAAGAAATCTACATGACTCTAACTATATTTATTTAGGATTTGCACAAACATAATCATTGAAATGCAGTGAATACAAACAAACTTTTTTTTTTTAAACATTCCTGATCTCAAGTAAATCCTGCTATTTCAGTCAGATTTGAAGGCATAAAAAACTAAAAACTGTCCTGATTAGAGAACAAAATGCAAATTGCCCTTCAACATTTACCTTCAACTATTTCTTGCAAAGCAGTTATAGCTTACCTGTAGGATTCCAACAGGTCAACAACCTCTGTTTGTCCAAAGCGCTTAGCCCAGTCCACAGCCATCCTGAAAGAGTACACAGAAAACTTTTCTAAACTTCCTGCTTTAAAAGACACACAGCCTAAGACTCTGAATTAAGAATTCAATTTATAATTTTCAGAATACAATGCGATGAATAGAAGTTATATGAAGTTATATAAGAAAATGTTTCAAATGTCAAAATTTATTATTGCTTACATAGTCTGTTAAATTAGTAACTAGTTTAAATGTTATAGAAATTTCTTTCTCGTTTGTATATTGACCAGTGAATCTGTGTTTTGGTTTGTCTGTTTGTTTTTACCAGCCATTAGATGATCTGCAGTGGATATTTGCTCCCATACTGATCAGCTGCTCTACTTGACTCAAAAAGCCTCTCCCTGAAGCAATCATTAGTGCAGTCGCACTGGTTTCACTGTGCCTATAATCAACTGAAAATTACAAATAAACAAATAAACAAATATATCAGCAAACCAAATAAAAACTTTCTTACTTTTTCACCTAAATGCAGTATGACTATGGCTTATAAAACACTTAAAATCCAGGCCAGAGAGAATTTGTTTTCTGACTTCATCCCACCACTCAGTTCATGTGAATTTAATATTACTTTAGACACACTGTAACATTTAATACTTCAAAGCAATTCATTAATTCTGTTAATTCTATTTACTTTTCCAATAGGCATCAGAATTCAAACCTAACAACATTTGAAAGTGGAGATAAAGTAGCCACAAAAATTCAAGTAATTTTGTTAGTTTTTTTTTAATGTAATAGAATGATAGACTTACCACTGACATTTTCAGTTAAAATGAGATGGAACACTTGAGCAAAGGCATCAATATCTTTATGCAACCAGATATCAGAAAGACAAGAATCCATCTCTTTTATTATCCATTGTTCAAGGCAATTTACATCTTTTTCAGTCTGAAGAGAAAAAAGAGTATCGAAAGATGGATGACTTCCAAGACTTATCTTTAGCCTCATGTATCACACATGAAGAAACTGAACAGTTGCTTTTCCAAGTAACAATCAGAAATGCAGCATTCAGGTACTGGTTTAAGCATTTATAGTATCCTATGCAAGTACTTAAAGCAATGGCAGTTCAACCATTTAAGCTGAAAAAAAAGTTGTGTACAAACCATTTTAAGTGAAAAGCACACTTCAGTTAGAGGAATTAATGATAATTAAAAAAAAAATAATCTATTAAATACGTTAATACCCTACGAGAAATTCTACAGGAGTTGTATCTTCAGAAAACAGTTTTTCATGCAGATTGAAACATACCTCCCAACAAAAGGAAAAACTTACCAGTTGATTAAATACTGTGTCACCATCATCACCTAACAGACTACATTCTTCAGTTGCCCTTGGGACAGGTCTTGGTCTCTGAGGTTCCAGCTGACTATTATTATCTTGAGCAGAACACCACTCAGTAAGAGTGCTTTGCTGTTTTTCTTCTACAATGAGTAACAGATTTCCATTAAAAGTTTTACAGTCATCGTAATTATCCATTAATTTCAGCTTAAAAAGAAATAGCTTTATCTAATCACAAAGTTAAAACTATTTGATCTCCTATTTAATCTAGAACATTGTTACCAGTCCAGTATAAATTCCATGATTAAGGGCACACAAAGTGCACCACAACAAACATCTGCTTTAAGAACAAATACCACTTGGCTGCTTAACTCATTGAGCCTGCAAACTGCTGCATTCAAACAAGCTTCCTAAGTGATTTCTACACAATTCTCAATCCAGATCTTTCTCCAGGAGTTCCAAAAGAGGAATGCATTCCACAACTAATTTTTCTGCACAGGTAAAAGTAACAGTAGAATCCATCAGTGCCTCAACCGAGCTTCTCTACCCACAGTGATCAGAGCTGAGCACTATGATAAATATGCAGTTTTTTTTTTTTCATACTCATGAGGATCATTACTTTCAGCTATCAGGAAAAATTCTCAAATACTGTGATCAATATACCCAAATACTTACCAATTGAAAAGAACCCCCTGTATTTGGTTCAAGTGTGTTACTGATCCTTGACCTGAATATGTTAAATGCATCCATGTCTGAAGAATGCATTGAAAAATATTAATAGTAGAAACTACTTCCATGCAAGATGTACAAAATCCTGCCTTCTCTAATGGCTGGACTTAAATGTCATCACATTGTAACTTATCTTTCTATACTTTTCATGTGGGCAATGCCCCCATGTTTGTAATTATACTTCCTACTAATTAGGAAAAATACATTTATCAACTGAAAAAAGTAAGAATAAAACCACTGAAAGTAAAAATATTTTTGCAATCGCAATTTATGTCAACAACGTAAATACAGAGTTCTAAAGATACTTGCTGTCATCTAATCATGTCTCATTTAGCAATATGACTGTAGAATTTTAACAGAGAATCACCTTGTTGTTCAATCAACCAATGAGACTCAATGTCAAGCCATAACAATTAACAAGTCCACCAACCTTGCTGCTTCTCTTTTTTGTACTTTACCATCTCTTTGCTTGTAAACCCAGTACTTCGCAAAATGTCCTCCAAAAACATCTCTTTAACTTCAAAAGGTCTTCCTTGGACTAAAAGTAGAAATAATTCATGAAAGATTAGATATTCTCAAACTCTGGATTAAGTACAGTAGTTCTTAAAAATAGTTTGTATAGACAGGAAACTGAATTAAACATGATTAGGACTTGATTTAATGAATTATTATATTCCTTGGAAAGTCTAAGAGTATCTTCACTTGAGTTTATTTTCTTTAAGCAACTGGGCCACAAAAAAAAATCCAAAAAAGGAAATGCCAGCTGTGTACCTTGTTTTTCATTAACCTCTTCATTACATTAAGTGTTAATAGCAAGACATATAAAATAGACATTTATTAAAATTTTATCAAATGAGAAGAGTCACTTTTGTAATGTGTACAAAAGAGAATTCACTGTGTCAGCCACCGGAATTACTTAGAGTAAAAGCAATTCAGACTGTTTTAGTGTAAGACCCCATGAGCAGAATGCCATGCCTGTATTCAACTACCTCCTTTCACGAGAATTATATGGGGAGATGACTTCTCACAATGTCCTCAATTAGTGCAGCCAATTTAGGCTTTCTTTACTAACTACTTCCAATGGTCTTTCTCTCCTAAAAATTTACCCCAATTTTTCTTTTAACATCACTGTTTTCTACACCTTATTTATAGATATTAAATTATGTTTTTACACAAGAAGAATTCAGATCTATTTTCAGTTCCATAGCAGACACTTATCACAACTGAGGTTGTATCACCTAGGACTTTTCTCTCCTTCATAAAGAACAAGCTACAATTCACATACTTTTAGAAGCTGTCACAAAGGAAGTCTTCTAACACTAATCACAAACTCTGTGCTCTGCAGAAACCCACAACTAAAAAACATTGGTTTCTGTGATCAGATTGGGTCAACTATACTGCAGAAAAATCAAACCTTTTTATCATATTAATACAAAAAGTATCTAAACCCTCTTTTTTTAATTCTTACATTAGCAAAATTTGAAAAAGCATCTTTTCAATTGTGATTATCCTGTGAAGTTCAGTATGTGATATCAGTATAACCACTGCAGTAAACTGAAGAAAGAGACAGCAGTCATAATTTTCAAAATAAATCTATCGATCCAAAAGGATGAGAAGATGCGAAAAAAATAAACTGGAAAGCCACACAAAAATTACAGTAAGGTTTTTCTCTTCAAAAAAAAGGCAAATATTTAAATCAAGTGTAACTTCTTTATTCATGCCTCCAACAAGATGCAATCCTTACTTTCCTAGGCAACAATTCAAAACTGAAAATCAGAAATAAACACTTTTATGTGTAGATAAGAACAAAATAACTCTTTCTCATGAATATCCCTTAAAATTAACCAGTGATTTGGGTAGAAAATTCTAAATGAAGCAAAGAATTATATGAAGAAAACATAAACCTCAATTTGCCTAGGACTGTATTTCTGAAATGGATACAGTTATCTGAGCTTTATCCAGTAACTAGCAGCAATCTCTGAAGCCAGAATTAGAATCTATTGCAATATACTAATAATATCACGTGTGTAAATCCTAGGGTTTGTTTACTATGCAGACCAGCATTTTAAAAACTTGTTCCTCCTTGTATTGAACACGGAGGAGGCCAGGACACTCCTGCATTTACAGAATATCTGCTGATAAAAACTTCCCTCTGAGGCACATGCAAATAGCTAAGAAATAACAAACATGAGCAAACAAAGAACAATCACTGCTGGTAGCTGTCAGTGTTATTTATCACGTGCCTTTACTCAGAATGTTTTGATACACTTCAGTTAAGATCTATCAGGGAAGATACACTGAGATTTAAGAGTTTACTTAAATACTTACTGTGTATTACTGGGCAACATCCAAAATACCTAATAAAGAGATCTGCATCTAGAGCAGCACTAGAAATAATTAGTTTTAAATTAGCTTGGCTTTGCAACACATCTCTCAGTTTTATTAGCAAGAAGTCACTGAACCTATCCCTCTCATGTACTTCATCCTGCATGAAAAGAAAACAGAAAAAAAGAACTTGTAAACATCACAGATCCAAGACCATAAATCAGATTTTTTTAAAATTAAAATATGCAATTTGGTGATGCATTCCAGAGGAATTAAAATGTTTAAGTTTAGCTTAAGAAGGATTTAAAAAAAACCAAAACTATCCAAAAGTAAAAAAAATACTTCCAGAAGTTTTACAAATGTATCAGAGCAGACTGCACAGTAATGCACAACCCACTACAGACTTTCATTTCAGAGATCAAAAAGTGTATCTGAAACTTCTCTAATTCTTGCACTTGAATCTCATTTTCAAGATAATGCCACAAACTGCAAATCTGACAAATCTTATTTCAATAAAATTACCCTTAAAATTCACAACTGGTAAGAATTAAAGGAACTGTATGATACCACATAATGGGGAAAAAAGATAGATTTCTTAGATCCATTGAATCATGTACAAAGCTTATCATTAAGGCACATATCTGATTAATCATCTTTGTCTATCTTCTGTTTAGTTTTATATTTTGAATGTATGAATCAAGAACAAGATTTGCAATGCTTAAAGTACACAAACTATTCTTGTGCTTTTTTCCTCCTTGGTAAACAGAGGCACCTAAAATTACCATGGTTTTTTTTTTGTTTTCAGCAGTGGAGAATTTGCATTAAACATTCTGGTTCCACTGACTTATAGAACTCACAACAGAAAGTTCACATAACCATACATAACATAAATAATGTGCTAGAAATTAGACCATACTTCACGTTAAAAATATTAGGCAAACAAGGGGATTGAAAACTTGGTACTGCAAAATCAAGTACCTGGTAACAGAACTGATACACTTGCACTGAACCATATCTAAGTAATCCTTCCTAAGTCTTTTCTGCTGACAGAGGAAATTCAGAAAAATTCTGACCCCTGCCCTCCACAATCACATCACAATTCCAAAATTAACTGCTGACAGTTAGTTAATATAAGATGCTTTAAAAAAAAAAAAAAAAAAAAAAAAAAACAGGCAAAAAAAAACAAAACAAAAAACCCTCAGAAAAAAATGCATGTTACAATAATAAAAAATCAGTAACTCTTTAAAGTTAATTCAGATTCTAACTTCACAAAAAACACCTTAAATTTCCATCAAATTAATACAGAAAACTAGGGTCTGATTTCCCAATTAAGAAACAACACACACTGCTCCATGTCACACATAATACAGGATCCTTACCACAATAACATGTGTCACAGTTGACAGGGTGCTGTCTCCTGCCATCAGCGTGCGAAGCAGGATGCCATTAGTGCAAAAGGTTACCAGGGTCTTTGGAGAAACCCTAGTGAACAGTGAACAAAGATGTTTCTGCTTTATTTACCATTTAAATGCTGCTAGCTTTCCACTATTTACTGAAAATTAAAGACTGAAGAGTTCTCACCAGAAATGGACCCTCAGGTATGTCACTAAAGAGCTCATGCATATTATTTGTTTATAAACTATGCCTGTCCTAAGAGCTCCTAAGGATTCTTAGGGCTAATGGTCCAAAACCTCAGACAAGAGATTAAATAACAAGGGCCGATTCATTTTTTTTCTAAATTAATAAGTAAGTGAAACAGAATCTTGAGAACCTCATCATGTTGTATTAATTTACTGGAAAATTCTGTGTGGACTGCCTTGAAAAAACAGATTATAATTCTTCAAAATACCCTCACATATAGTATTTGTCTAAATGTGGTAGATCAACCTTGGCTGAATGCCAGGCACCCACCCAGGCTGCTCTATCCATCTCCTTCTCAGCTGGACAGGGGAGAAATAATTCAACAAAAGGCTCGTGGGTCAAGGTAAGGACAAAGAGAGATCACTCACCAGTTACCATCACCAGCAAAGAGATTTGACTTGTGCAACCTGGTTTAGTGTACTACCAATTCAATTCAAGTAGGATAATGATAAATAAAATCAAATGTTACAACACCTCCCCATACCCCATGCTTCTTCCCAGATTTAACTTCAAATTTCCTCTAATTCCCATCCCTCAGTGTACAGGGGGACATGCAATAGATGCTGTGGTCAATTCACTGCATCTTATCTCAGCTGCTCCTTTCACTTCATGAGGGGGATTTCGCACACTCTTCACAAACCCGTTCAGTGCAGGTCCCTCCCATGTGACACACTCCTTCAGGAATAGACTGCTCCACAATGGGATCCCCAAGGGTTCATAAGTCCCACCAGCAAAACTGCTCCAGTGAAAACTGCTCTCTGTGGGGCCAAATGTCCTGTCAGGAGCCTGTTCCAACACAGGCTTCCCACACAGTCACAACCTCCTTTGGGAAACCACGTGCTCTGACACGGGGTCCTCCACAGGCTGCAGGTGGATATGTGCTCCACTCTGGACCTCCATGGGCTGCCAGGAACATCCTGCCTCACCATAATCTTCACCATGGGCTGCGAGGGAATCCCTGCTCTGGCACCTGGAGCACCTCCTGCCCCTCCTTTGGCACAGACCTTGGTGTCCACAAAACTCCTCTCAAATATTCGCAATCCTCTCTTTGGACTGCTGTGCAGATTTTCTTCTCAAGTATGTTGTTCCAGAGTCATGCTCACTGTTGCTGATGGGCTCAGCCTTGGCTAGAGGCAGGTCTCTCTTACAGCCAACTGGCAGGCTTTATCAGACATTGGAAAGCTTCTTCCCACAAAAAAACACAACCCTCACTACCAAAACTTTGCCATAGAAACCCAATATGCTGTACTTGACTGAATCTCAAAGAAATCAGCTGAACCTTTGCAAATGCTTTGATTTTTCAAGAATCTAAAATTCTTTAAAAGTACCAACTACCTGTAACAGTGGAAGTAAAAAACAGCAATTACTTCCTCCAACATTGATACTTTTAGTACTAAAAACTTACAGAAAAAATTGTAGAGTCCTATACAAAAGAACACATATACTTATGTCTGTATTTCAAGTTTGGAATTCTTCCTTCACTTCAAAAATACTCTTACATGTTGAATTCATGGAACACATACCAGATGGAAGTGCTTTAAGTTTTTAATCTCTACTCTTCTCTGTTTTCATCAGCCTTCTAGAAATCACCACTACTATCTAATAGACACTAAAATATAAAAAAATGAATTTCTGTGTTACTTCAAACACAGTCCATCCAACACTTTTTGCCAAGACAGAAACATTGCCATCTCTCCCTTCTGCTCTTTCTCAAGTGAACTCTTTGGTTTTTCTGCACTGCTTCCAGTAATTCCTCCATCTGAGCAACACTTTACTTTTCTTCATCCAGCATAATTCTTCCACACAATCAGCCACCTTACTTGCAATTCATCTTTACTTGCTCTTCTAACTAGTTAATAGCCTTGTGACCTTTGGTATGTATATCAAAATTCTTTTAACTTGGCTTTGCAGTTTAAGTGTGTTAATTTTCAATAGAAATGCATTATCTTCATATAAGCAACATAACCAGCCATACCTTTTGCCATCTTCTCACTTGTGTCTAAACTGCTGCCCATGCCTGAAAATCTCACTACTTACACAATTCAAGATTTTAGAAACCACACATAAAAGTCTGAAGACTTTCACCATTTCTGCTCTGCTTCAGAAGCAAATTCCTCAGGTCATCTAGAATTTCTACTTTTGCTTTAAACATAAAAGATGAAACAGAGAAAATTTAACACAGAGTAGACTGGTTACACTAAACATCATTGTTCACTTTCCAATTTTGTTGTTTTCCCTTTTCAGTGCCCTTTCAACTTTCCCTACATAGCTTTTGTCACAGCATGCTGATCTTTCCACCTATTTTCAAAACTTGCAGAACTTTTAGATTTATCTATGTTAAAAGTAGAAAGAACAAGGATATCCACACACATACTCGCTAGAAGAAATCAAGAGAAAGCACCTGCAGTTCAGTTCTGTAGAACAACTCACTGCACAAAACTGAAATATATACAGGAGAAAAAACATCTTTTTCAACTCTTTAAACATTGATTACTCAAAATAATGCATCCTACTTATACTTCATACAGTGATATTTTACTGGGCTGTATTCAAATACACTGTAATTTAAATAATCACATGATTAATGACACAAAACAGCAATACCAGATCAACTGACTTTAAGAAATGCCATCAGTACCTGCTTTCTAATCGGATCTGATAACCAACTGTCTGGCCAATCTTTTCTCTTCTTTCTGCTGCCACTCTTTCAGCCACAGCAAGTGCTGCCAAACGTCTTGGCTGAGTGCAAAATATACGGCAGGGAGTTCCATTTTTGTGACAGTCATCAAGAATAAACTGGGGGATCTGTAAATAAGTAGTTTAAATTTACATTTTAGTTTGATAGACTCATGGCATTTTTATCACAATGAAACAATTTAACTATGCCTCAGTATCAAACATGTTGCAAAATTACTCACAGTAGGATTATCATTGCAAACGTACCTGAAGTGGCAAAAAAGGCCACAAAAATTAATTTCAACTATTAAGTTTAATCTCTTTCAAACAAGACACAACAACAACAAAAACAAAAGCAAAACAACCCAACTAATCAAAAGTTGAAGCTTCTCTCTCCTACTACAGGGAAGTCTCTAAAAAACCCTTTAATCTTTCATTGCAACACAGTAATCTTCTGAAGCTAGGAAATAGCTTCAGAAGAAAAAGGGTATACAAAACTGTAGCTACTTTCCCTTCAATATTCTGTGATTGTTTTAATGAAAAACTGATATTCATCAGATACTTGTGCAGAATAATTTATGCTTTTAATATGCATCTGCTGACTTAGCATTGCAAAAGCAAAAAGTTAACTGGAACACTAGACTTTAAACTAGTAAGAAAACAAAAGCCTTAACACTAGAATTAAAAAATCATTACAGAAATGTTTCAGATTTAGCATCACTTTGGTACAAATACTGTTAAGTTTTTTTATTTCATTAAAGACACGTACTTGAGTAGTTTTTCCTGATCCAGTCTCTCCTACAATCAAAACAACTTTATGGTCCTTTATTATTTTAATAATTTCTTCCTGTTTTTCAAAAACTGGTAGTGATTGCCTGAAGGAATCAAACTCTGATTCCCCTCTTTTCACTGGAACCTGGGGAATACCATCACTAAGTCGTCCACTGGTCTTGTTCACTTCTTTGTTTTCTGTGAAAACAAGTCAATAAATTATAAAGGAAGGTCACTGAAACACTGTTTAAAAGTGCACTTAAAAATGAAGACTCCTGATTTTATTAGCATCCCTGTTGATAAAGTGAGAAATCCATGACATATTTAAAAATTATTTTTATGGTAACATTGTTATGGTACTTGAAATAGATACAGTTCAAAGGATTTTTTCCTTTCATAGAAATTTTGAACACAACTGAACTATCACAATGTGTTGTTCAAGTTAAAAAAAAAAAGGCATGAAAAGCTTCAAGAGAAATAAAACTAAGTCAGAGAAAAAGTCTTTGGCTTCTCATCAGTTCACACATTCTCATCTTAAGAGTTTGCCTAGAAAAATTCAACACAGAGTTAAATGTTTAAGTTATTCCAAACTGACAAGTGTGCTTTCCAAAGAAAAGACCACTTTACTGTGATGCATATGCCTTCTCTCACTTATTGGTCTTTCAAGACCTCCTTTCAGTCAGTCTTACACAACCTAACAGCCTAGCCCATAAGATTTGTTTTAACAGATACTTATAGGAACATGATGTATCTAGAGCCTTGAAGCCACACAGAAGTGTCAAGTACCAGCAATGCAAAAGTAGCTAAAAAACCTGCAGTCTTCTGAGGAGGCTACTTCAATGTCAATATGTTAAATGTTACTCTGTAATTCCTTAACAATTATTTTCCAGAAGAATGAGAAGATCACTGTAAACACAATGCTAATGCAATTACATAGGCATAATGCAGTTATTTGGTGTCATTAACACATTCATATATTAAATTACAAACACTGTTTTACCAAGACAGACACAGACCAACAGATTAAAAGAGCCAAAGACCATTCTGGAGAATTAAAGGAAGATAAATTTTACACTGTTCATTAATTTATACCCTACATCTCTAAGAAATTGCTTTTTGGTACTTTTATTATATAGTTTCCCTCTGCTCACTAAACAATCTTATTCAACAAATGAAGCAACTGAGAAAGAAAGTTAGCAAAGGAAGCACTCAATGAATGGACACAATAAATCAGAAATATCCATTTAACAAGGCATACTGCTATGTTCTCTGTTCACTACATCCAGCTTTGTACACAAAAATACAACACAACTTTTACAAGCAAAACTGTTAAGGCAACAGCCATGTTAAAAGCATGGTTTAAAAACCTATCTTATATCAGAAGTTTGTGTTGCAGAGAACTTTATACATGGTAGAAATCAAGGAGTTTACATAATAGCCTGAGTTTACTTAATAGCTCCTAGAGACTTAATCTATTTTAGATGACAAAACTAAACATGAAGTCCTTATTTTATCAAGGACATGGATTCCTAAAAGCAAAACTGCAACTCTCATTCTCTCTCAAGGGTATTCTTATACAGACTGATGGTAACACTTGTCTCTTTAATCTCACCCCATGCAACTTGCAGGAATCCACATCTCACAACTGTATTAAAATCTGGTGGAAAATGACTCAAAGAATCAAAATTAACTTGATACAGGGGAGACATTGCAATGTGGGTGACTGACTGAGCACCTTATGACACCAGTTTTAAAATACCCTATGTTAACAACAGAAAGTCAAGAAAATTATTAGGTTTGTTTGGAAAGAGGAGTGTCAGATATGACATTAGAAGAGACAGAAGATAGAGGGGTTTGTTATGGCATTGTTTCTTCCAAGTAGTGTTGACTGACAAGTCCACATCACAAGACACACTGAACATACCAGATTCAACAACATAGGCATTTCCTCGTTCTTTCTTTGGCAGAAGTTCTGTTCGTTCTTTGTTTGTGACAGGAAAATTCCAAATTAAAGTATGAACAGCGTGCTTAGTAGCAGGAGTTAAGGGACAAGTCATTACTGCTCGTTTTAGTTCTGATCCATCTTTTTTTCTCACAGTTAGGTAGCGATTTGCTCCTTTTCTGGAAGAAAGGAAAAAAGGTATTTCAGGAATAAGCAAACTAGTTACCTCCATGTAATGATCTTTAGCAATAATTCTTTCAAGATGACTTTCAGCTTATTTTCAAATATAATGTCAGAACTAAAATTCTCCAAATAATGTCCTAAGTAGCATAATGCAACATCACAATAGTCATCATCAAAAGCACCTTCAATTCATGCAAGGTAATGCAGGATAGACTCTGCAGACATTGCAGACTATGCCCTGGTTATCCAAAACACAGCCAGCTCTACCAATCATTTTATCAATCAATACTGAGAGTTATAACATCAAACTGACTTTCAGACTAACCTGATAGATTTAGAAGTTAAAAATCAATGAGTAGGCAGAATAGACAAAAAAACTCCCTGCTAGCGGCACTCCAAGCCATAACAAAATCCAGTAAAACATACCAGATCTCAAGATGTTCATTATTAAAGATTATGTAGAAATTGAGCCAAAACACTTAACCATAACACTGATCTACTTCTCAGACTGAACTCTTGACACCAAAATGCAAAGAATCATCATAGATATATTTGAAACTGAACTTACTTCTGCCTGGGCTACAACCAACACATCAGTTTTGAAACAACTCTTTTCAAGGTGAGAATAGAAGGTCACACTAAGAGCCCAGACCTGTCCCTGGCAGGGGTGCAAGACTGGTGCAGGTACACAGGAGCTGGCAAGGGCAGCCTCTGTAATGAGGCACAGGCACCTCCAGCAGCCCCTGGTAAAAAGGACTCTGTCCTCTTTACATCCTCATTGCAAGTGCTTACATACACTGTTGAGACCCCCCTGAGCCTTGTCTTCTCCGGGCTGAAAAATCCTAGCACACCAGCCCTTTCTGCACAGAGGAGATGCTCCACCCCCTTCACCAGGTTGTTGGTCCTACCCTGAACTCTCTCCAGTCTAGGTGTCTGTCCTCCTGGTGATCCCAACCCTGGATAGACACAGCACCCTCGGTGTAGCCTAATCGGGGCTGAGTAGAGGTGGAGGATGACCTCCCTCTGCCGGCTAGCAACACCTGAACCCTCTTCTATGCTTCCCAATAGAAGCACTCTTTTGAACATGCTACTCTAAGTTACACTTCAGCTGTCAATGACAGAGATTCTATGCAAAAGCTCTGAAAACACATTAGTGCAGGGAAGTGAAAATAAAAATCAGGAAGGATCTTTGTGGGAAGTGGTTTTCACGCACATGAAGTCCTCAAAAACTGCATCGCAAACTAGCACGTCATGCGTTTTTTCACTTAGACACAAAACAAGGCACAGAGACACTTATTTTTATATCTACTTTATAAAGTTTCTTCTCTAATATCACTCCTCACAATACTGCAGGATACGCTAAAAATACAGATCGTTTCCACACCGATAACGAAATACTATAAATCAACACCAAAAGCATAAAAGAATACATAAAAATAAGAGTCAAACTTACCCTTTACTTTTCGATATCAGTCCAAGAGAATGACAGAGCCGATGAACAAACGCTCTTTCAGTTCTAGTGAAAGAGGATGGAAATTCCAGTTCTGGAAAGATAATTTAAAACATAAAAACCCGAGCATAAAAACTCAACAGGCAGCACCCCTGACGTGTGACCTCGGTGCCTGAGTTTATCAGTCCGCGAACCCTCGGCGCAGAGCGGGACCGGCGGCAGCGCTGTCCCCTGGCACCCGGGCGGGACGGCGACGCTCCAGCCTGGCAGCGCCCGGGCCAGGCTGCCCGCCCCCCTCTCCGCGCCGCTCCCCCACGCACCCGTGTCCTCGCCATAGCGGAACCGCTCCAGGGCGAGGTTCACCGCGATCTCCACCTCCTCGTCCACACGGATATCCCTCAGACCTTTGCCGCCTCGGCCGCGGCCCGGCGCGGCGGGAGCGCCCAAGCCCGCTGCGCCCCCGCCGTGCTTCCGCGGCGGGATGTTCCTGGGCCGCGACATGGCTCCGCCGCAGGGGCAGGGGCAGGGGCAGGGGCAGGGGCAGGGGCAGGGGCAGGGGCAGGGGCAGGGGCAGGGGCAGCGGCAGCGGCAGCGGCAGCGGCAGCAGCGCCGGGCGGGCGCGGCGCCGGCAGGTGACGTGCTCCCGGCGCGGCGGCTGCGGGAGGCGGAGCCGCCCTGCGAGCGGAAAGGCGTGTCTGTATTCCGCAGGGTGTGCTGTGGGGTGATGGTGCGCCCTCCTCTTACGTTCCGCCGTGACTGATGCCTGTCCGGTTACAAATCATGCGATTTTATTCAGTGACGTTCAGTGTAGGTGCTAATATCGCAGTCCTCGGCCTGGTTCTTTTGAGTGTTTAACAGAACAAGATTTCCCTTCTCTTTCTCTCTTTTCCGTCTTTATTTCTCGCCTTTCTTAGGTCTCGGCAAAGTATGGCTATCATGTTCTACCTCTTGCTCTGTACCCAAGTCTTTGGTGAGGACTGGCAGGTTGTTAGTTGCAAAAGTTGAGAGCTTGTAGTCCAACACTTGTACATTTACGTAGAAGTGCTAGAAGTGTCACTAGCTGGATTTTAGGTGGTTGCATACCAAAAAAATAAATGTCCCTGGCGCATGGTGTCTTTGCTCAAGTGAACGAAATCTACAGCGAGCATCACGTCCCCAAGCAAATGGGTTGTGATGAGCAAAAGGCACACATAAAGGGGTTTTTAGGGTCTCTCCCAAGCTGCACAGGGGATTGAGGTCACCTGTAAGGTGTGCAGAGAGGCTGAGGTCTCTGCTAAGGGGTGTGGGGACCGTGGTCCCCTGTAAAGCGTGCAGGGGTTTGGAGTCTCTAGGAAGACACGCCGGGACTGGGGTCCCTTGCAAGGCCTGCAGAGGAGCTGAAGTTTAGGGTCAGCTGTTCAACAGGGACCAGTCAGTCCTAAACACCAGGCAAAAGCTGTTCAGAACAGATAGTCCGTGATCTCTGCTGCTCTTCACCAGCTGGGGTGGGGAGAGGAATATTCAGATGCCCAGATCCAGAGTGGCACAGATGAGTGTCACAAAGCTCCAAGTGTGCTGATGTAACCCATCCCAGAGAAGCCATTGGGAGCTCCAAGGGAAGTTCTGCCAGTGCCCAGTGAGTTTTCACCAGCTTGTGGCCTTGCAGGAGAAGGTAATATAAATGGGCCAGGAGACCACCTCCCTTTTCAAGGCCTTCATTGAGGAATCAGCTTTCGGTGGGGAATTTAAGGGGGGTCACGCACAGCACTGCTTGTTCCTGACGCTGGACAATGCAAAGGAGGAGGAGCACAGGTTTGTCTCTTGGCAGAGCCAGGACTTCATCCTCACAGGAGTCCCCAGTAAAGTCCTTGCTGCTATGTAGTCTAATGGCGTTATGCTGGCCAAGTGCCATTTCGTCATGGCAACAGAGTGAAAAAGCTCGGGTTGGTGGTTTCATCATCTTTACTGTTTTCCCAGCCTGAGAGTACCATTTTCTAGTTTTATATGTTTTGTTGGCTCGTTATTTTAGGGTATTTTACCACTAAATGGCACTCCTGTGAGTCTTTGCTGCCATACACCGTCTGGAGGGAGCAGTGGAGGTGGGCATGGATACAAAAGCAGGTACTGGGACAGAGGGAAAGGACAAACAACTAAGAGCATTGACAATTTACAAAGACATAAAATATTAACAACTGGGATCAGTGGGGTGGACATACACACACCAACAACTGTAGTTAACTGACTGGACACCTTTGTAGGGAAAAAACTTGCATTGGGGGATTTATTCCTTACAGAGGGAAGAGTCCATGTCAGACTGTATTCGTATCCACAGCAAGTCTCAAGGTGAACTGCCCATATCCCAGCATTGCTTCGTGACCATTGACTGATGATTTGAGGCATTAACTAAACTTGGTATAGCAAGAAAAGATTGATAGCAGAGTTGTTTAAGCATTTTAAGAAATAAGTAGGAAACTATTCTAAATACTGTGCTATAGCACGTGTAAGCAACAGTGTTTCAGTATGTTGTGGTTACTTCAGAGTTTATTTTTCAAGTAACAAATGGGCAACTGGTGCACAGATGGACCAGGTCTCTGGAAAGCACACACACTTCTGCACTCTTCTGCACTTCTGCTATGTGCACATAGAGTCTCTTCAAAGAGGGGAACACACAAAGATGTGATGTAGAGGTGCATCTTCAAACCACACACTGTTTGTGACTATTGCAATTAACTGTTGTGGTGTAAACTTGAAATACCATGTGAAAAGGAGGTTCTTAAGAAGTTATGCTGAAGTGCTGCTTTATTTTTTTTCTGTGTGCTTGCTTGTAATGGTGGTAATTCTGTGTATATGTCAAAAATATTATAAGCCTACATTTTTCTACATGTACATGTTTTTAAAGTAAAGAGGATGATAAACATGTAAATAATATTTGAATAATTCCTCCAGAAAATGAAAAGCTGTTGCAGTTGTCAGGTAAGATTTGCTGATCATAAACGAGCATTCTCAGTGGCCTAGTTTGCTGGCATGGTCACAGAAGCAGGAAATCTTTTTAGTATTCAAAATAATATTATATCTATTAATTTGGAGAATTCTATTTCATTTTCTTTTAGGAGGATAATATGCAAAGAGTACTGCCTGAGCAAGAAACCTCCTCTATTGCCTAGTGTTTTGTATTGCCCCTTTGGTGATAAACAAAAGGAAAAAATAATTGTTTTCCTGTTTAAAAAAATTGTGTATGAGAAACTGTTTTTACCTTTAGGAGATGTGTTAGGCCACTTGAATCTGCAGAGACTTTGACACTTATTGTGCTGCAATTAATACAAAATTACTGGAATCAGCTCTTGTACAAACAGTTCATGAAAACAACTTGTCCTAAAAAAATTGTGATGAGAAAGGATGACTGTAATACTAGATTGTGTTGCTCTAGCAGGAAGCAAACAGAGTACATCTCCATCCATGTTTCAGCTGTGTCAAAAGGAAATTTAAATATTTAGGTGTCCCAGTCTGGGGTTTCTCCTTTGCCCGAGATCACCCCAGAGGGACACAAAGGTGGTTCAAACCCTGGTTTTCTCTGAAGCAGCCAAAGAGAGACTGCTGGAGACGTTTTTTTCTTTTTCCAAGGATTGTTTATTATTTCTTATCTCAGGCACCTTTTGCCTGGCCAGCAGGGTCTGCTCAGCCTGGCATCCATGGTGGAATCTGCCTGGTGAAGGCAGGGCTTATCTTATATAGTTAGTACTACGTATTACATGTTTACAAAATTTTACCAATACAATACAATTTTATTAAATGGTCCAGCCCTGACCCCATCCAATCCAAGAGTGCCAATGTGTCACCCAACATGGATGACACGGAGAAGGAGGAGGAAAAGGTGTCCACCCCCAAATTCTCCATCTTGGCCACATGTTCCTTATCATAAACATTCAAAATAACCTATTTATCTACATTCTAACAATCTAATTTACACTTCACTAATTTTGGCAGCTTGTTTCCATTCTCCTTGTGCTGACAACTTCCCCCAGGGGTTAGAATTCAGGACCTGTGACACCAGGGTCTCACTCAGGAGCCTTTGAGACCCTTGCCAGGGGGGTTTTGAGACCCCCAAGGAGGCCAGGGGTATGCCCTGGGCTCCCACATTTAGGCTGCATTTTGAGGAAGGGGCAATAAGTTATAACAAAGACAGGCCAGAATGAAGCTCCCACATCTGATCACTAAAAGTAGGCATGAAGTTTTCTCGGAGCTGTGGGATCTGATATCCACAGATTCTTTGGTTAGGGGAATTGACTAAGTCTTTGCGACCACTACCAACTTAGAGAATAGCTAGAGGAGAGGTAATGCAGAAATTAGGGTCTAATGAGATATCAATTGCAACTACATATAGTTGCTGCAGGAGCACCAGCCTGTATTACCTCTGTGGCAGCAGCAGGCGGAACCCAAAGTTCTGACACCCCAACGGACACATAGATATCACTCCTTAACACCTTTAATCCAAAACTCTAAGAGCAGTGCCTGATGATGGAGAAAGACATCACCAGTGTGAGCAAGTGATGCACATTTCAAGTAGACCACAAGCTGATTTAGCTGTTGTTCCCTCATATAAACCAGATCTAATTCTATTCACAGACAGCTCCTGCCACTCCCTGCAAGGACAGCAACAGACTTGTTGTGTGTGCTATGGTAAGCTGGGGACAGGTGACAGAAGCAGAACCACTGCCAGCAAAGATGAGAGCACTAGAAGCTTTGATGATGCAGCACATAGCATATGGAAAGAGGGAAATGAATGAACATACCTTGGTATGCTCTAGAGATAGGTCACGAACAGGGCTGTTACAGGAAAAGCATGGATTTTTCACATCATCTGACATTATGTCCTGTTGTGACTTTGATGGCTAACCAGAGGAAATACCAAATTTGAGAGACTCTAAGATAAGGTGTGAGAAGGACTACTCTACAGAAGAAGAGATACAATGGGGACAATGAAAGGCAACTCAAAATGATCATGGCATGTGGATAACTGGGGGAATGCCAATTCAGACGAAGAATCATTTAGTCATTCTGGCTAGATGGTTTCATGATCAATCCCATGGAGGGACACAGGCCATAGTCATCCAAGTACAAAAAAATATGGCCAGCTCCAGGAATTTATGCCACGACAAAAGAGAATCACAAATGGCTGCCCGACTTGACAAGAGTTTTCAAGCAGCAGACTGAACTCACAGTTAGAAGGATGACCATGGATTGATTTCCCTTCTCAGAGACTGCAAAGAGACCCTGCAGACATGCCACCTCTGGCAGGGTGAGAGTAGATCAGCTGTCAGACTGGACAGAAGACATTGCAACAAGGAAGACTTATTCAGGAGGAATAAGAGAAGCCTTCATAAAGAAATGAGTGATCATTTTATAGCAAATATGATGCCCAAGTTCTCCAGATAGAAACTTTCTACAACAGTTTTGAGTATTAGAAAGCAGGCTGTCTTTATTGAAGCATGCTGGTCACTTGGATAATCCTTCCTCTAATTGATTGCCCTGAATGTTGTCTAAACTGAGTGTATAATCGTACACATTGATTTACATAATCATTAGCTATCACCACTTTCTTGATGTATGTGTTTTACTTTATTGGACATAGTCGCACCCCTTATTGGAAATCCTTATATGGTTCTTTGGGGGTCTTCTTCTGTGGTCTTCAATACCTGGTGTCCTTTTTAGGTAGGTGGCTCCTCCTTGACTACCGCTTTTGAGTAAGCACAATCTTGTTTATAGCTCGGGGTTGTTAGCCTTGCAGAGCCTAGCTAGCATGCTGCTTGACTTCTGATAGCTTAAGTTGCATTCTAATTTTATTTCTCCAAGGCTATGCTGTTCTGTTCTACTGTTCTTATGAAATACAATCAGTCAGATTGCTAGTAATGCCAAGGTCACGCACACTTTCAATCCCCATGTGAGCCATTTCTTTCAAGAGTTGGCCTTGGTGATCACTGTAAGTCCCTTTCAATTCAGAATATTCTCTGTGTGAACGTACGTCCCAGTTAAGGCCTGTTAGATGGTGATAAATGCTTGACTCACTATATTAACAAGCACAGAAGGATGAATCTCTTGATCAGTAATTGACTTTTGAGGATCCTTTGAGGTTTCAGATCGTTAAATATTTCTGTCCTATGACATTCTTATTAGCCTTCACTCTGTTAAGTTTGTTACTTGTAATAATGTTCTTTTTAAGAGCGGTGGTTAAATGCCTTGAAGGGGTTTTGCTCCCTCTTAGTATATTTGCAGGTATGCTCAATAAAACACAGATGGGAGTGTTAAGATACATAGTCAGTGCAGATAGCTCAGTGTGCAGCTGCAGTGCCAACTGCAGATTGGGCTGTGACTGGCAGGAGCCTGAGGAAAGAGATTGTGAAGTAGTGCCTATTTTCGCATTTTAAAAGTTTTGCATTTTATTTTCCTTAAAAGGGGTGAAGGAAAGGGATCTAAAACAAGAGTTGTCCTGTGGGTTGGGAGATGCCAGAAGCTACTAATACTTCCTTTCAGATGTCCCTGTGAGCTCCTGGGATCAGTAATACGGGGGCTTTCAGCGGCGAAACCCAACTTTGTGCCACAGAGAAGACCAGCCATTTTCTAAAAGAGAAGCTTGCCTCCTCCATGCCTCACGGAGCTGGTTTTGCAGCAGCCTGAATCTGGAGTTAGGATTTGTCTCTGCTGTTCTTACAAGGTGTCGCGTTTGAGTTAACGAGTTTAAATATGGAGGGGCTGAACTGTGTGTCTTGCTTCGCGGAGCTGGAACAGAGAGGAACAGAGACAAGGTCAGAGCCCAGACCTTTGGGGACTTCAGGAATCTCTCTTGTCAGGGCAGCCCCACTCTGTCCCACCCCATCCAATCCCAGATCTTCCCATGCCCAGAAGGGAACTGGAAGTGAGAAGATAAGCCCTGAGGTGCTTGCGATGAATATCTCATATGTCCCTTCAGTCTCTCTCTGCTCTGCCCACACCACCCCTCTTGTGGACAGAGAGCAGAACCCTGTCCAGTATCCTTCATGCTTTCCCACCCATCCCTTCTAACATCCCACTGCTCTCATTGATCCTTACAGGTGACCTGGAGCAATTCCTGCTGCCTGCTCATGTGGCAGCTGCTGAGCACTAGGGACACCAAGCCTATCATCACCCCAGTGGCACATCTCCCCAGCACCAGTGCTGCCAGACTGGCCACATGTGCTCCTCCCCTTGGCAGAGCTGAGCCCTGGGTATAAAGTATAAGGGCAAGGATGGGAGAGGGTGACAGAGAGTCCTGAGGCATAGTCGGTACCAAAGCCACGGAGCTAAATCCTGCTGCTGAGACTGAGCCCAAGCTGCAGTAGGGCAGCCAGGGACCTTGAAGGATATTTCTCACCAATGAGCCTCATGGCTGCCTCTCGTATGGACTTCTGTGGGCTCTGCAGGTACATCACGGACTGGCGCAGGTACCCGTCTGCTCTGTCCCTCTCCTCTTTCAGCTGGAGGGAGTACAAGGGGACAGAGGGAAGGGTTGGCACTGACTGTTCCCCTTGGATGGGTGGCCCCTGCATCCAGGACTGACATCCCTGCGTGGACACCTCTGATGGCCAGCCAACAGCTGGCTTGGAGGGAGCAGAGATGGTTATTCCAAAGGAAGCCTCAGTGCTGTCCTGATGCCAAGGCACAGCTGAGTTGGGGCTCTGTTGGCAGCTTGGCTCAGGTAGCCACAGGAGCCTGCATAAGACCCTGCTGGGCCACACACCAGAGGGGAGTAGTGTGTGGGGAGCAGGCTGTTGGTGGTGAGTGCAGCAGTAGGCAGGGGCCAAACCTGCCAGCCCCTCACAGTGGGTACTGAGGGCAGAGGGCTTGTTCAGACACAGTCTGGGACTTTGAGGCCACCCTTACCAGGCACTCGCCAAACCTCCACAGCTCTTCTGATTCCAGCAGCCGCTGAAGATTCTGCCTCTTCAGGAATATCGTTGCTTGAATCAGGGCTTTCCAAGAGGCCTGCAGAGCAGCAGAGACTGAGAGATGGCACAGCATTCCAGGGCATAGGACCAGACAAAGGCCAGAAGGAGGCAGTTCAGTGGAGACCTTAGAGCGGAAGGCCGCTCAGCCCGCTCGCAGAGGACATGAGTGGGTCAGTCCTCACCTCTGCCACAAACTGGTTCTCATCATACATGTGGTAGAATAGCGGGAGCAGGCTCTGTCGCACACAGTCTGTCAGCCCCTGCCTTTCTTTTCCTTTCTGTACCAATGCCATCACCGCTTGAAAGATGCGAATGGACAGCAGCTGCACATGGCTAGAATCCTAGTGAAAAGGAAGAGAGCAAGAAACTCAGAAATGACTGTTCCACGCCCACCTGGACATAGAACTGAAAATTCACAAAGGAAGAGTTTCCTGGCAGCACCTAGCACCTGTGGTGGGGGCACAGAGCCTTACATTGTCAAAGAGTGGCTGGAGTGCCTCAATCAGCTGCATAGCGAGGGAACCAGCGATTGGCACATCTCTGTTCAGGAGTATCTCACTGAGCACAGAGAGGGTCATCCACAACACCTTCCTGTCTTCATCCTTCAGTACCTCGGTGAGGCTTTCAGTCAGGTTTTCCATGCTTTCAGCCTGTGTGGAAAGCAGTGCAATGTTATGAAGCCATGAAAGGCTGCATTGCCAGAATCACATCAACAGTTCCATTCCATTCTGCTTCCTCACAGACCAGGAGGCCAGAAGCCAAAGGATCCAGGCATGCAAAAGAGAAGTCGGGAGAGCTGGAAGAAGCTGCCCATCTTCTGAAGCCCACCTGTGTGCAAACTACTGTATTACTCTGACCCATACTGGCTGCACAGCTTCAGCTGGGCAGCTGCTTCTCACCAAAGAGGGTCTTTTGCAGAGTACCGTGAGGCATCTGAGCAACAACAGACGCATCACACTGCACTCCCTCCGTAGGTAGATTTGGACAAGCTGTAGAATGCGTTCCTCCCAGTTCTTTAAGTCAATGTAAAGTAGGACCTGAAACAAGCACAACAGTGACATTGTCAGAAGTGTCACCCCAGCAGCAGGGGACAAAGGGCACACAGCAGATTCCAACTCTGCCCTTCCTTCACCAACTGGAAGCTGTGACTGGAAGTCACCCATGCAGCTGTGTCTGCAAGAGGGCAGAGTGGTGGGACACAGCTCGGCAAGGCAGAGCTCGTCATCAGCTCACCTCTACAAGGAATGCCATGGCAGCGACTTCCCAGTGTGCCTCCTCTCTGCGGAGCAGTCGGAACAGGTAGCGCGCTATCCGGTAACACAAGGGCTCCGAGACCCTGAGCATTGCTCTGGCGGGGGAAGAGGGACAGTGTTGACTCTAAACAGGACAGACAAACCTCTCCTGGAACTGACTCACAGTGGCCTCTTCTTTCACCACTACCTCTTGCAAGGAGGAGGGTGGAACTGAACACCAGCAGACTCATTTCAGGAATGAAAAGACTGAAAAACCACCCATTCTTCCCACGGGGAAGTCCTGTCCCCCAGGCTGTCAATGGCCCTCAATGCAACCTCCCTATTCCTAGCAGACTGTCCTCAGTGAGGCTGCCTGCAAACAAAGCTCCTGCTCTGTGCCATCAACAGAGATGATGACACTCCTCAAGATGCTGGCACTTTGGGTTGTGGCTGCTCCAATGCACCCAGCCCTCCAAAGATTTGTCACTCATGTGCACCATCCCTCAGTGACAAGTCCCTCTCACCCATGATCACGGGGATTATGTAGAGACTGTGGAGAAATACTAGCTGGAGCAGGGAGAATGTGGCTCTTACCTGGCCAGAAGTCTCACTGTATAGTGGTGAGTGTCAGTGTTGAGGAGTGTGTCCCAGCCACACTCTCGTTCAACTTCAGACACCACATCCTCATATTCCAGGTGACAGAGCAGTGCTTTCATGGTCAGCAGTGCAAATCTGTGTACAGAGCATAGCCCAGGTCATGTTGGGAATCCTGGCCCCAGCTGCAAGTGCAGAGATGGGAGGATCAGAATGGAGCACCTGTTGGGGTTTGTGGGCAGGCAGTGTTTGTGCTGGCATCGCTTCCAGAAGGTGTTGACCTCCTCTGGCATCTGCTCTGTGCTGGAGAAAACTTGAAAGAGCAGAGCCACAAAGAGGCGGGGAAAATACAGAATCATTCTCTCTGGGCTCTGGGGCAGGTGAATGATCTCCCACACTGCTCTGGTTGCCTGCAAAAACCCAAAACAGCCAGAGACCACTCAGCACTGAGACATCTCTGTGGCAGGGCCCAGCCATGGGAGGATGAAATTCAGGCCTTGCTCTGTGCCAAGGCAGATGCAGCAGGAGCAGTATCTACACCTGGCTGCCTCTGCACCTGCCATGAACACAGGTTTGTAGCAAACTCTGTGGGGTAGGGGATGCAGTGGTGGGGCACAAAGGATGGAGAGATGCCAGAGAGGCAGCTCTTTAGGATGTGCTTGGGTCTAGTCCAAAAACTCACAGCCAGGGAAAAGACATCTGAGTTGTCCTTATCGGAGGTGGATGTGCTGTGCAGTGGCCAGTCCTCCAGCACACAGAGGAGCTCTGGCAGCACCTTCTCTGTAGTTTTGTTTGAGGAGATAATCGCCATCCACATGGTCACAGCAACTCTGCAGGTGCAGAACTCTGTGTCAGTGGGGTTTTTGGCCACAGCACCGTGGCCTGAGCAGCTGCAGGATCCCCAACTGGTCACTAGCTCTGCCCGTGCCCACTGCCCCTCTGCAGCAGCACCCAACCAGACTGCTACTGTGAGTAGCAGACAGCCAAGTGATGGTGCTTTGAGGGGCAGGGAAGGAGCATGGCAGCAAGGCTGACATGCCATGACAGGGAAGCAAAGGCGTCAGAAGGCCCTGAAAATCTTCCTCTTTCTGCCAGCACACATGGGGCAGGTTGATGGGCTTTCAGGCATATGAATTCTGAGCTCTCTAGGCCAGAGGGCCTTGTACCTGTCACATGATGGGGCACACCGCAGGAGGGTCACCACCACATC
Organism: Erithacus rubecula; assembly: GCF_903797595.1. NCBI lineage: Eukaryota > Metazoa > Chordata > Aves > Passeriformes > Muscicapidae > Erithacus > Erithacus rubecula. Next base: position 3,467,660 of record NW_027635944.1, read on the forward strand.
ATGTGGCTGTGCAAGGGTCATCTCCTGCAGGGTCTTATCCAGTCTGTGCTCAGCAGACACATCCTTGATGGATGAGAGCCATTGGTAAATGTCCCTCACAATGGCTGGTACCTGGCAGAGACAGGCATGGCAGGGAATTGGAGTGCCACTTGCGTGAGCCATTTCCCCAACTTACCCCCTAGAAGTGCTTTCCTTTGCAATACACTCTGCTGGCTTTAAAAAGCATTGACAAAGCTGACTGAGGCTTTGAGTCCATCCTTACCAAGCATTCTTCACATCTCCATTTTGTTTCCAATAGTCGATCAAACTTCCTTTCTTGCAGGAATGTGTTAACTTGAAGCAGAGCTTCCCAAGAGGCCTGTGGAACAACAAATACTGGGAGATTTAATCACTGCTGGGAGCATGCAGCCTGTATGCCCTGCTGGTGGGCAAGGCTTGGGGCCTTTCCTGGCCCTTAGTGGGAAGATGCAACAACTGAGAATCCAAATTCATGAGTGGATCTCTTGCCTGGGCAGGGTGAGAGGTAATCCCCCATCTCAGGCACTTAGTACTGCAAGGACAGCAGAAAAGAGGTACCCCAGAACTGCTGTTCTGTGGCTAAGAGGAGGAGGATGCAGGGGCTGTAGGCTCCACAAGGCATCAGCACACCTGAGTCACTTCCAAATTGGATACCAGAATTTCAGAAGTTCTAACCTCTGCCACAAACTGGTTCTTGTCATGCAAGTGGCGGAACAGTGGGAACAGGCTCTGGTGTACAGTTCTCTCTAGGTGCTCTTTTCCCTCTTCCTCTACCAACTCCATCACCGCTTGAAAGATGCGAATGGACAGCAGCTGCACATGGCTAGAATCCTAGCGAAAAAGAAGAGAGCAAGAAACTCAGAAATGACTGTTCCACGCCCACCTGGACATAGAACTGAAAATCCACAAAGGAAGAGTTTCCTGGCAGCATCTAGCACCTGTGGTGGGGGCACAGAGCCTTACATTGTCAAAGAGTGGCCGGAGTGCCTCAAACAGCTGCATAGCAAGGGAACCAGCGATTGGCACATCTCTGTTCAGGAGCATCTCACTGAGCACAGAGAGGGTCATCCCCCTCACCTCCCTGTCTTCATCCTTCAGAACCTCCACGAGGCTTTCAGTCAGGGCCGACATTGTATTGGCCTGTGTGGAAGACAGTGCAATGTTATGAAGCCATGAAAGGCTGCATTGCCAGAACCACTCCAGCAGTTCAATCCTATGCTGCTGTCTCAGAGCCCAGAAGCCAAAAGCCTATTCCTATGGTGTCTGGTAGATAAATGGAAAATCAGGAGAGCAGGAAGAAGCTGCCCATCTTCTAAAGCCCATCCAAGTGTAAGCTACAGTGTTACTCAGTCCCGTAATGGCTGGCAGCTGCCTACTTCTCACCAAAGAGGGCCTTTTGCAGAGTACCATGAGGCATCCGAGCACCAGGAGATGCGTCACTCTGTGCTCCCTCCGTAGGTAGATTTGGAAAAGCTGTAGAATGTGTTCACCCCATTGCTTTATATTCAGGCAAGGCAGGACCTGAAATACACAGGTCAATGACAGGGATGCACAGCTGATATAACTCTGTCAGTGCACAGGTCTAGGTAGAGACAGCAATTAGGGCATATGCAAGATCAAAGACAGCAGAGCCCAAAGATATTAGAGGTTGCAGAGCACCCCTGCTCATCCAGTGTCCTCACTGGTAGCTCACTTCCTCCACTCTATGCCCCAGCTTTGCCAGCCTCCAATATCTTGACCTTGAGAAGGCATAATGGAAGAGGAGGAGCTGTCACAAGGACAACACAAACCAATGGTGTCAGCCAGCAGCAGGGGACAAAGGGCGCACAGCAGATTCCAAATCTGCCCTTCCTTCACTGACCACACTCCCCTGCAGCTGTGTCTGCAAGAGGGCAGAGTGGTGGGACACAGCTCGGCAAGGCAGAGCTCGTCATCAGCTCACCTCTACAAGGAATGCCATGGCAGCGACTTCCCAGTGTGCCTCCTCTCTGCGGAGCAGTCGGAACAGGTAGCGCGCTATCCGGTAACACAAGGGCTCCGAGACCCTGAGCATTGCTCTGGCGGGGGAAGAGGGACAGTGTTGACTCTAAACAGGACAGACAAACCTCTCCTGGAACTGACTCACAGTGGCCTCTTCTTTCACCACTACCTCTTGCAAGGAGGAGGGTGGAACTGAACACCAGCAGACTCATTTCAGGAATGAAAAGACTGAAAAAACCACCCATTCTTCCCACGGGGAAGTCCTGTCCCCCAGGCTGTCAATGGCCCTCAATGCAACCTCCCTATTCCTAGCAGACTGTCCTCAGTGAGGCTGCCTGCAAACAAAGCTCCTGCTCTGTGCCATCAACAGAGATGATGACACTCCTCAAGATGCTGGCACTTTGGGTTGTGGCTGCTCCAATGCACCCAGCCCTCCAAAGATTTGTCACTCATGTGCACCATCCCTCAGTGACAAGTCCCTCTCACCCATGATCACGGGGATTATGTAGAGACTGTGGAGAAATACTAGCTGGAGCAGGGAGAATGTGGCTCTTACCTGGCCAGAAGTCTCACTGTATAGTGGTGGGTGTCAGTGTTGAGGAGTGTGTCCCAGCCACACTCTCGTTCAACTTCAGACACCACATCCTCATATTCCAGGTGACAGAGCAGTGCTTTCATGGTCAGCAGTGCAAATCTGTGTACAGAGCATAACCCAGGTCATGTTGGGAATCCTGGCCCCAGCTGCAAGGGCAGTGCAGAGATGGGAGGATCAGAATGGAGCACCTGTTGGGGTTTGTGGGCAGGCAGTGTTTGTGCTGGCATTGCTTCCAGAAGGTGTTGACCTCCTCTGGCATCTGCTCTGTGCTGGAGAAAACTTGAAAGAGCAGAGCCACAAAGAGGCGGGGGAAATACAGAATCATTCTCTCTGGGCTCTGGGGCAGGTGAATGATCTCCCACACTGCTCTGGTTGCCTGCAAAAACCCAAAACAGCCAGAGACCACTCAGCACTGAGACATCTCTATGGCAGGGCCCAGCCATGGGAGGATGAAATTCAGGCCTTGCTCTGTGCCAAGGCAGATGCAGCAGGAGCAGTATCTACACCTGGCTGCCTCTGCACCTGCCATGAACACAGGTTTGTAGCAAACTCTGTGGGGTAGGGGATGCAGTGGTGGGGCACAAAGGATGGAGAGATGCCAGAGAGGCAGCTCTTTAGGATGTGCTTGGGTCTAGTCCAAAAACTCACAGCCAGGGAAAAGACATCTGAGTTGTCCTTATCGGAGGTGAATGTGCTGTGCAGTGGCCAGTCCTCCAGCACACAGAGGAGCTCTGGCAGCACCTTCTCTGTAGTTTTGTTTGAGGAGATAATCGCCATCCACATGGTCACAGCAACTCTGCAGGTGCAGAACTCTGTGTCAGTGGGGTTTTTGGCCACAGCACCGTGGCCTGAGCAGCTGCAGGATCCCCAACTGGTCACTAGCTCTGCCCGTGCCCACTGCCCCTCTGCAGCAGCACCCAACCAGACTGCTACTGTGAGTAGCAGACAGCCAAGTGATGGTGCTTTGAGGGGCAGGGAAGGAGCATGGCAGCAAGGCTGACATGCCATGACAGGGAAGCAAAGGCGTCAGAAGGCCCTGAAAATCTTCCTCTTTCTGCCAGCACACATGGGGCAGGTTGATGGGTGTCCCGTCTCTGAGGGTCTCTGCAGGCTTGAGACCTCCCCAGAGAGGGCATGAAGGTGGTAAAAAGTCTGGTTCTCTCGGAGGCGCCGGCAAGAAAGCAGCTTGAGACAACCTTGTGTTGTTTTGGGGTGTTTATTTATCTTATCTTAAAAATGTTTCTGCAGCCCGACACAGGTCCGCTCTGCAGGTTGACCATCGCAGAAAGGTCTCCTGGCGGGCTGTGCCAAGGCCTTTATACTCTAAACTACATATACAATATTTACAAATTTTCCCCAATGCCATGCAACCTCTTTACAATGTCCAGTTCTTTCCCCGTCCAATCTGTGGTTCCCAGGGTGCAACTTCAGCATGGATGACATGAAGAAGAAGGAGGAAGAAGCCCACCACACCCAGGATCCTCCATCTTGGCCACATGGCCCTTAATATAAACAATCTAAAAAACTACTTATACTACCTTCTAACATTTTAAATTATACTCTACTCATCATTATTTTCTGTGTCTCTTCTCTCAATGTGGGCAGATTCTCCCAAGGAGCCAAATCCAGCTCCTGCAGCTCCTGTGCAGCACTCGGGGGTCTCTGAGGGGTCTGCCAGGGGGGTTTTTGCATCCCCAAAGGAGCCAGGGAAAAACCCTGGACTCCCACAGATGGGCTTTCAGGCATATGAATTCTGAGCTCTCTAGGCCAGTGGGCCTTGTACCTGTCACATGATGGGGCACACCGCAGGAGGGTCACCACCACATCATGTGGCTGTGCAAGGGTCATCTCCTGCAGGGTCTTATCCAGTCTGTGCTCAGCAGACACATCCTTGATGGATGAGAGCCGTTGATAAATGCCCTTCACTGTCATCGGCACCTACAGCAGATGTGGCAGGGAATTGGAATGTCACTAGCATGAGCCATTTCTTGTGTTTACCCTGAAGAAATGCTTCCTATCCTAGCACACTGTGCTGGCCTAAAAGTCTGCTGGATCCCCAGTAGACCCAGCTTGAGAATGTGCAAATTTTATAATTGGCCAAGCCCTTACCTTAGACAACTTAATTTCTCCAGTCTGGAGGTGCCATTTCCCATGCTCATGACCAGCATGGCAGCACGATCCTCTCCTTTGTAGGAGTGAGCACTTGCCATGCCCTTAGGGAACTTGATGGTACTGTCCTCATGATCAATAGACTTATGGAATTGCAGAAGTATCTTAGGGCAGGAAAAGGAGCCATGTCCCATCTAGTGCTGTGCAACAGTGCTTACCCCAGCTGCAACAATAGGTTCAGCCCAGGCAAAGAAGTCTGCAAGTGCCTGTGCATTTCTGTGGCAAATGGTACGCTGCTTCTCTTCTGGTAGTTTCTCAGCTGTATCTGGCAAAAAGCAAGCACAGTCAGAGCTGAGGGACTGCAACAGAGGCTGAAGACACAGCTGAGCCCTGCACTCTACAGCAAGGGCCAGCTCTCAGACAACAGCTTGTGGGAGCACCCATCTCTTTCTGCCTGCAGCCTGGGCCTGAAGGTGCCCAGTGGATGGAGCAGGACTACTGGGGAAATCAACCCCATTCCATTTCCCCTTCTTCCCTGAGGATGTCCACCGTGGATGGGATGGTCCAGCTCAGCCACTTACATGCTTGCAGCAGCTGGACTCCCTCCACTTCTTCAGGTTGCTGTGATGGTATAGCCCCAGAGCTTTTATCATCATCCTTGTCCTCCTCCTCCCCCTCCTCCCCTTCCCTCCCCTTCACTGAGGTCAGTCTTAGCATGCTTGGGGTTCTCTGGAACACTGGGGCATCCCTCCGTTCAATCCTGTTGGAGCTTGGCGTTGAGGGCTTCAGCCACAGGGGTGGCAGATGTCCTAGAAGTGAAGATGCAGGTCAGCAAGACATGAGGTGGCTATGCAGGGCCTCCTTGCAGCCCCGCTCTGTTCCTTCCTGTCCTGTTGTGTCCTCCTGGGTTATGTGGGTGGATGCTTTGACACTGGAGAGGGGTCACAAAGTGCCCATATTGTGGTGGGTCACAAAGGGCCTTATGGCATCCAATGACATAACATCCAATTGACAGTGGCTACATCACAGTGGGTAACACAGGGGTCCATGGCATGTGCCATCCAATTGTCAGTGCCCATATCATGGTGGTTGGTTGCCATGAACATGTTTATTGATGGAGAAATCAGAACTATGGGCATGTGTTGCTTTGAGGATGTCTCCACCAATGTTCTTTACCTGGATTCTCTGATCATTTCTCAAGCCACTATGTCTTCTTCATCCAGGGTTCTCATGTTTGTCCCAGTGAGTCAGACTGCAGCCTCCCAGGTCTCTCATCCTACAATCCAAAGAGAGAGGGAAACAAAACACACCACATCAAAGTCACCTGGTTTGTACACAAGAAAAGGAAAGTAGAAGCACAGCCCAGAAGACCTTTAGCTCAGCAAGGCATCAACACTGGAGACTGGTGCCAAGAGTGTCAACAGTGGGTACCTCTATAACACTCTAGCCCAGAACCACAGTCATGTTCTGACCAGTGTCTTTGGAGTGGTGGTGGTGCCTCCAAAATTAAAAGTAGATGCAATGTTTTTGAGTTGCAATGCCTACTATAGATGGCTTTTCTTCAGGTACTATTAGCAATCAATCAGCAGTAAGAACAATAAGCATGCAGTAAGAACCAACATCATAGGAACAATTAACAGTAGCAATGAGCAAACAAGGATGCAGGCACCATCTTAGGATTGTATGGGGTCATCTAACGTAAAAAGGAGGCAGATGAGGAATGCTAATTGCATATGTCTGTTTTCAGGGCACATTAATGTCACAGGTGGGGTTTAAGGGGGTTTTACCATGGAGACTGATTTTATTATGGTGGTCTTAATGGAGTAGGGAATGATCCAAATGAAAATAATCACAATTATAATCATTCTCAAAGTCTGAAAGAGTCGAGTTAGCCAGCTGACAAGAAAACCAAAGCACATTTAGAACTGCTCCTAGCCAGTTAGTTACCAGTGCAGCAGCAATCTCCCTATTAGCAATATTCTTCATTTTATGTCTAGCAATCTTTGTCATTTTGTTCATCTCTTCGTGCAGTTGCACTGAAACATTTGGGATGTGGACACAACAGTCACCTACTGATGAAATCCTCTCTCCACATGCACCTTTTAAATACAATAAAATCAATAGTAATTTATCTGTTTCCTTAAAATTGGTGGGTCAGGAAGTGTGTTTGGAGAGTATCAGAAGGGAACAGTAGATTGTGGACTACAAATCCTTTACCAAGCCAGTATTCCTTGGTAATGAATGGGAGGCATGAAAGATTGAGATAATAATAGATCTGCCCAGAGTGGGCCAGAAACAATTTGGATCTAAACATTCGTTGTATTAGGTAGGGAGCCGCTGTTTACAGTGTTGCTTGTTCTGTTCATGTGGGCACAGTACCTGACCTTTCATGTGTTCCCAATGATCTTTTTGGTTGTAATAAATCAGCCGAGACTCCATTTTCTTCATGCAGAAAAGCTAATTCTTTATTCACATAATGCATTTTTACAGTTTTTACAGACGTGATGTGCAACTTTAATTGGTTGATAGCTTTCTTGCTAATTACTCTACTGGTTAGTAAGGTATTTTACTTGTCCACCAAATCTCTCTATTCTTGAATTGTTTACATATTTTCTTCACTGATTCTCATTGGATAGACCCATAGTTTACCCAGGTACAGACTTGTTTTTCTCACCAAGAATAAGTTATTGTGTTGACACTCATTTCCAAGATTACTTTTGCTTGAGAACTTGCAAGTTGCAGTTAGAAAAAGTGACAGACTGGCTTTTATGGAGGACCACAACCTCACCATACCTCTCCCCTACCAGAATATCCCTTGAACTGGCTGTGGAAGCTAATACCCTTACCACAACTGGTGAGCTATCCCAAGGGTTTCAGCTATCCCACCAGAGATGAACCACAGTGCTTTGGTGCCCATGTTGACTTTTTTTAACCCATTGGTCCTTCCCCCTTTGGTACCACCCTTTCTTTCTCCATAAAAACCCCAGGTTTTCCTCAGTTCACTAGGGAGCTGTTGTCCCTGGCCCCCTTCACAGAGCTGCTGAGCAATAAATGCTACCTCTGTGAAATTGCTTTTTGATGCTTCTGTCTCTCTGAGTTGGCCTGGGGTAATCTTCACAAGGCAGAGCTGAAATTGCAGAGCTGGAATCACAGAGCTGGAATTCACTGATAAGAGCTGACATCTAGTAGCCCCAGGCTGCCCTTGCTGAAGTTCCCTGGTGGCCAGAGAAGTGCCAAAGCCCCCTGGAAGGTTGTCTCTTGCAAGACCTCTCCCTAGGAAGGTCGCAGCACTCCAGGTCAGACCAACAGACTGCTGGCCATGATAACTGGTGCCCAAACTCCAGTTCTGGACCCCCTCCACTGGAAGTCCCTGGAGAGAGCTTCGGGACTGAACCACCATGGGACCATCAGTCTCCGGACAAGACTGTTCTAGCAGAGGCTCTCTGAAGGGACCCTCACTTACCACCTGGGAGAAGAAACCCTGAGGCTTGGACCACACGGCTAATCCCCAAACCAGCAGGCTTCCTTTTGACCTGACCAGCTGATGATTATAAATTAAATTTAGCCTTTCCTGAGTGCTTTTATATTTGGGTCATTTTTGCTTTTTTTTCTTTTTCCTGCTTGGTTGGGAACAGGACTGCCAGGATGGGATTAAGACTGGGAAGACCTTGCCTATCCCAAACTGGGAGAGATCTGTATTTCCAACTTCTGAATACCCCTTCTGCTAGCAACTTTAAATTTTCTAAAGGAAATCTTTCTAAAAGGAATCTTAAATTGCTTATCCTTTGGATCTGCAAGCAATTTCCTGACTGTAATGGGGACACTGTCTGTCTCAGCTCTTTCTGGGACTGTGTGGGGACCAAAATATACACTCTTCAAACTAATGGAGATTTTTCTGTTACTCATTTCATCCTTTTCTTCCATATTATTGTGAAGTTAGCAGAAAAAAATACATCATTTTACCTCTCTGTTGCCACTCCCCCATCCCATGGACCAGATGCCACTGCCTTATTCAAATGCTAATAGCCACATTAGCCACATTTCTGGCTCTTCAGAAGAAGAGATACAATGGGAACAAAGAAAGGCAACTCAAAATGATGATGGCAACTGGGGGAATACCAATTCAGACAAAGAATTATTTAGTCACTCTGGCAAGATGGTTTCATGATCAATCCCATGGAGGGACACAGGCCATAGTCATCCAAGTACAAAAAAGTGCGGCCAGCTCCAGGAATTTATGTCATGACAAAAGAGAATCACAAATGGCTGCCCGACTTGACAAGAGGTTTTTTTTTTGGAAGTTTTGGAAAATTAATTTGCTACTGTTGGCCAGGCCCCATTTTTAATTTTGCTAAGTTTTGATTTGAGGATGTTTTTGGGTTTAATTTCAAGGTAAAGATCACACTGTTGAATTACTTGAGTGCCAGTGGCATATAATTTGTTTCTTGGTGTTTTATTCTTTACTGGTGACCACAATAAATTAGAGGGGATGATTAGCTTTGCTTTTTTTTTTTTTTAAATAACAGCACTTTTTTTTTTTTGTTGTATTTTCCTCTTTGACTTTTAATTAGTTGCCTATTCTTTTTATGATATACTGGTTTAACTTTAAGGGAAATTTGTCCATTTGGAATTAAGGCTCTGTCCTGGTTTGAAGGACAGATATCTGCCAATAAAGGCAGAAGCTTCTCTTTGAAATGGGGAATATAAACCCACTCCCTCCAAATTATTAAAACTTTTGAAGCAGGGGACTCTCGAGCAGAGATATAGGGGTAGGAATAAAAGCTCTTTACTAATACATCAAACCGGACAAACGAAAACAACAGCAGCTATGAAAATTAACAACAAAAGAGAACAAATAACTCAGTTCCAGTCCCTTTTCAGCCGCAGACCCTCTGCCTGTGTCCAGTCCCGGCGCTGAAAGGCAGGGAAGGCTGCAGAGGCAGCAGACAGGAGCAGGGAGGCAGCGGCCGCGCCTGTCCCAGGTGGGAGAAGGATGGAGGAAGGGCTCCCTGCTCCCTGTTTGGGTCCCGGTGCTCAGCTGTGCTCTCAGAGGTCGGAGGCTGGAGCAGAGCAGATGCAGGGCAGTGTCTGACTGCAGAGAACCTCGCTTCCCGGCGCTCCGGCAGCGTGGGCTGGAAACGAGCAGACCCCGGACCCCCCAAACCCCGCCAGGGAGTGAGAGAGAGACAGCCCTGCCCATCCCCTTGTCCTGAGCAGCCAGAGCCGGGAGTGCCGCTTCCTTAGCATAGTAATAGGAAAAATTCTCCAAAAGAGAAGGAAAAGTAAGGGAACAAACCCCAATCCCCAGTAGCCTCCTTTAGTTGCCACCTCAACTTTTGCTGCATTTTGTCGGCTAGTTCAGGTTTTTTCTCCAATTTTGACCTCACCTTCTGGTGTGCTTTAATAGGCATGATTGCTACCTTCTTAGGCACCTGAATTGCTTCTACTAGTTGTATTATTTGTTATTCATGTTCAAGGGGGGTTTTTGTGAATTTAATAGACTTATTTTTTTTAAGTGGCTCTATGAGCGTGTGCATCTCCAAATGCATATCTTGAGTTTGTATAAATGTTTATTTTCTTTCTTTTTGCCTATTCCAAGGGACGGGTTAGAGCAATTATCTCTGCCTTTTGTGCAGAGGTGCCTACTGGTAAAAGTCTTGATTTTATTACTTCTTTGCAGATGGTAATTGCATACTTGGCATGTTGCTTTTTACTGATGATGGAACTGCTCCTACCAGTAAACTAGGTTTTTGCATTATTAAGGGGGTGTTCTTTAGGTCTGGATGGCTGCAGTAGGTGGCTTCAATGGTTTTTTAGGCAGTTACGCTGTGCCGGTTCCCCTTGATTTCTACTGAGGGAAGAAGCTTTGTTGACGATGTTAGTTACTACTATTGTTACATTGTCTTATTTTGCTAGAATGGTTTGGCATTTCAGGAATGTCTGTGGGGAAAGGCAAAGGCCACCTTTCACTTCTAGCACTGCGGACATTGTGTGAGATACTAGCACAGCCATTTTCTGACCCAAGGTGAATTTGTGTGCTTCTTGGATGTTTAGTACAACTGTTGCTACAGCTCAGAAGCATCCGGGCCAGCCCTTGGCAGTCGCATCTAGTTGCTTAGAAAAGTAAGCAATTTCCCTTTGATATGGGCCCAGATTTTGGGCTAGTATCCGCAGGACAATCCCCTGTTTTCCATGGGAAAATAGGAAGAATGGTTTACTTACATTTGGCAGTCCTAGAGCTGGGGCTGACAGAGTCTTCTTAAGTTGGTTGAAGGCTCATATGGCCTTCTTTGTTTATTGAAAGTCCTTGTTCCTAGTTGCAATGAGAACATACAGTGGTTTTACAAGTAGTCGATAATAATAGATCCACAATCTGCATCACCTTGTTATTTTTATAAAGGTTTGTAGTTCTATGATTGTCTTAGGTTTTGGAGTTTGGCATATAGTTTCATTAGGATTTTACCCCAAGGTTCATAGTCTAGCAGTGATCTTGTATTTCAGATCACTTTTTTATTCACTACGTGACCCTTCTTCTTTAATACTTTGTACCCCTGGGGTCCCAGCAAATTTAGGTGGTTTACTGTTTAGGCTACACATGCCTCTTTTGTCTGAGTGGCTATTAGGAGATCATCTAAGTACAGCAACAGCTTTTATTCCCCTGGTGGGGCTTCCCAAGCCTCCAGGTCTTTTGCAAGTTGTTCTCTGAACTAGGTGGGTGAGTTCTTTCCTCATCCAATCTGTGGTTCTCAGGGTGCAACTTCAACATGGATGACATGAAGAAGAAGGAGGAAGAAGCCCTCTGGGCACATGGTGCTGCTGGCAGAGCTGGCTGCTGCCACTCAGGGCTCAGGCAGGCACCTGAGTTGCCTTGCTGCTCTGCAAAAGCCATCTCAGTGCTCAGGGCACCTCCTGAGCCCTGGTCTCAGTGAGAGTCCTGCCGGCAGGGTCAGAGCAGCGGCTCGTCGGGATCGGGGCTGCCCGTGCTCTCCACTCGCCCTGGCCCCGGCAGTGCTGGCCCTGCTGCCATGCACACACAGGGAATGGGAAGTGCTGCCTGATGTTCCTGGAGCTGCACCGCTGCTGCTGCTGCTGCTGCTGAGACACCTTGATGGATGAACTAGCGGGACTATGGGCAAAACTGGCCTGTGATAGCAAGGTCATGAAGGCAGAGGTGCAGATGGCCCTGTCAGTCTTATTTCTGCATATTTCTGGAAACCAAGAAATCTTTCTTGGTCAGTGAAGCACTGAGTTTGCAAAATAATTGTTGCAGCCCCTTAGGAATGAGACTCAGACACCGAGATCTTCTTGCTGCAAAAGAGTCCACTTCATTGTCTTAACTACCTATTTTTTGTACATTAGTGTATAAGGGATACCTTTTCTAACATACAGTCTGATTGGTTACAATGTTTTCCTTTCTATAAAAGCTACTTGTTAATAGGTACATCTAAGATAACATAAATCAGATAAAGCTATTGCAAAATCATCTCTTTGAAGTAGTTCTACTATAGTCAAAACAGGAGCTTTGTCTCTCCAGATGTGCTTTCCTTTATCCTTGAGCAGTCACTGTAAATGTTTTATTACTTTGTTTTCCTTCTCTGAACAGTCACAAGGACACCATGACCTATGTTTTGCCTTTCCATTGTCACGGCATCTTGCGATACACTGAGGTGAGTGTCAGAGCTGCAGCTAGGCTCCCAACATCTCCCCCTCTCTTTTCAAAGACAGTGTCTGCAATTCGTTTTATTTGAAAAGAAAAACATCGGATGAGACAAGGTCCCATAATAATAACTATAATGATTATTAGTATAACAACTATAACTCCTTTGATAATGTCCTTAAGCCAAGCTGAAATACCAAAAGAAAGCAACCAATCATCGAACGGGTTATGGTTTACAGTAATCTTTGATGTACGATCTTGTAGCCATTGAAGTTGCTCATGTATGGAAGCGCTGTGATCAGACAGATTGAAACAACAAATTCCTTCGAATTCTTCACATCCCCGACTTGGTGTTAACAGTAAACAGTCTATGGCAGCCCTGTTTTGCAACACTGCTTGTCGTAAGCTATTAGTGTCTTGGGCCATTTGAGTAATTATAGAAGTGGTGACATTAGATTGCTTTACTACCCAACAAGCAAGATGCTGAATTTGAGTTAAGGCTTGGGCACTTGCTACAAAAGGAACCATGGAAGTAAATATTCTGGCAGTCCAGCTCCAAAGTTCTACCTCATCGTCACAGTCTGGTGCCAGCTGCATAGCTTCTCTTTTGGTACGAGTGTTGTTTAGAGTTCTGATGAGGCTTTGTGTAGGTGTAAGTAAAGAAAGTTGGCCCAAGTAACATGGTCCTCCCATAGCATTACGAGGAATACCTTGCCATGCCCCACAAATAAGATAAACATCAGAAGGTAGAGATAGGGGCTTGGAAATGTTCAGATGGATGTGCCCTGTATCCCATCCATAAGGTGAAGAGCCACAATATTCCGAAACATTATAATTTTGATTGGGTGTTACCCAATTTTGCCTTCTTTGTTCGTTTGTTGTCTCCAGGAAAAATGGCCAAAGTAGATACAACCGCTGTGATTTAACGACCGACTATCCAAAAGGTTGAATTCTTGTGGATCCCAAGGTAATGTCTGGTTAAATGTACTTATGTATTTCGCAGTGCAGTAACTAGCATTGCCTGTAACACAGCTAGAGGCAAGTCTAGATACTGAAAAAGGAGATCCGATCAAGCATGTTCTAAATGGGTCTGCTGCGGCTTTGAGGTGCAGGCAAAAGTCTTTAACATTGGTTTTATCAGCCCCGGCCAACAAAAAATTGTTGTGTGGTAATGACACAGCTTGTTCAGTTGACATGGCTACAAGATTGCACACACCAAGGCATAACTTCAGCAAATTCAAATTCATCTTCATAATGTTTCCCTCAATCAATAAGATACATAGATTTTAAAACTTTTGTTCGGTTAAGTGTTAATAAAACCTCTATAGGCCGGGCTAAATGCCAAGCATATAAAGCTAATTCGCGTTCTTCTATACTTTCAAATAAGGCATATGCTGAAGCATGATCATGTCTTGTTTTAAGCCATCTATTTAAAGGAAGCAAAGGATCATCAAGTAACACATTAGTATTATACAAACAAAAGGAACAACCTTCAAAAGCAGTATGTATATTATGAGAAGTAAATGTATTGTCACACCTTCCACAGGCAAATTGGCCCTCAACCCAAATGGAACATTCACACTCTGGTGAGCAAATTTTGGATACTCGAGAGGAGTGCAAGTCCCAAATAAGATTCACAATAGTTTGAGAAGAAGGAATGTCAGGAAAGGAAGATTCCTCAATGCTCAGTTCCTTGGCTATCAACACCTTGATCCATCGAATCCTGTTTTTCCACCTCTTCAGTCTGGTCTGATACTGTTGCTTCGTCTCCTCCGGTGTCTCCCAATGCTGCAGGTGCTCCAGGGTCACTGTCACGCAACCACAGCTTCACCCACTTTGCAGGAATCCACTTTGACTTATCTCCTGTCAATACACAAGCATATCCCCGCCCCCAAGTAAGTAACTTGACTGGACCTTCCCATTTTTGTATGACTGAATCCCACAAGGATACAAATACCCGATCAAATCGTTTGTCATGTTGCAAAAAATGAGCATGTATTGGTCTCATAGGAGACATTCCATGTGGTTGAGAAATCCATAGTTCCCAATTATGCACATACAAAGCTTTAGAAACAATTTCAGAAGGGGAGAGAAGGATCTCCCCCTCCCGTCTAAAAGGACGGAACAAACATTTAAGATGTTGATGTTTTCGTTCAATAATACCTTGACCTCCACTGTTATAGGGCACTCCTGTAATATGTTCAATGCCCATCGATGAAAGAAGTCCTGGGCATAGGAACTCGTATAATTAGGCCCATTATCTGTCTTTATCCACTTTGGAAGTCCTAGCACTGCAAATGATTCTATCCAATGACGACAAGAAGCTCTGGATTTTTGAGAAGTCAAGGGCATTGTCCAAACCAATTTGCTAAAGGTGTCTATTGTAACATGCACGTATTTCTGTTTCCCAAATTTGGGAACCACCGTCATATCTGTTTGAAACAACTCACAGGATTGTAACCCTCGTGGATTAATGCCCGTCTCCTGTAAAGGGGGCAGCCTTGCACAATCAGGGCAAGCTGCAACGACGCTCCTAGCATCAATTCGTGAGATGTGAAACTCTCTCTGCAATGATAAAGAAGGTTGGTGAAAAAATGAATGTGAAAGTCGAGCGAGTTCAAACGGTTTCAAGCCAACGACAGCTGATACCGCAGCGTCAATCCTTCGGTTTCCTTCAAATGTAATTCCTGGGAATGGTAAATGACTGTGAACATGAGTAGAAAAATACTGTACAGTATGGCAAGAAATAAGGTTCATCAATGTACACAAAGCGAATGCAATCTTTTCATTAGAAATTTTCCCCATCACTGACTCACTTACCTGTTCTAAAATGGAAGCAACATATAGGGAATCACAAATAAGGTTAAAAGGTTTGTCATGAAAATCAGAAAATGCTAGGACTACTGCCTTTAATTCCAATAATTGTACTGAGGCATCCTTCTCTGAATGAACAACAGTGTTCCAGTTACCCTGGGCAAAATGTGCATAACCATATTTACCACTCTTGCCACTAGCATCTGTGAAAACAGTCACTGCATCCTTCAGAGGCGACAGCGCTCACACAGAAGTCAATCGTATTGGTAAATTTGTAGCAAATAAAGGTGAAGGTGGAAAGTGATTATCAAAGCGAATACCCAAAGTTGCAGTGGCAAACGTAATGGAAATCTGTTGCCGTTCTTCTGTCAATTGCAAGGACGACACAGGCAAGCAAATCAAGCCCGGTTCTTTGCCATAAACCAATCTAATTCTTTTTCGTGCTTTTAACAACAGTTGTCCTAACAAGTCAAGCCTATGTACAAGTGTTAGATTTGACACACTAGATACAAAAACCCATTCCAAATGAAAAAAGCTTTTCTTGTCTGGCTCACACTGTCCCACAATAACCATAAATTCTGATGAGTGATGCAAAACATAAATCCCCACTTCCAGATTTGGATTATATCTATACACATAAGAATTTTGTAGTTTTTGCAAAATGCTTTCCAATGCAGTATTAGCTTCAGAAGTCCACACAACCTGACCGTTAATGTCTGAAGTACCAACCAGCAATCACAACTTTTGCATACTCCAATAAAAAATGATGAGGATACTGCAGTTTTCTGTGACCGTAACAGACAATGTTTACGAGTATGACCTTTATGACCACAGTTGTAACACGCATCTGAAAAAGCTGTGTCTTTCTTAATAGAGGTGTTAGCTTTTGTTAAGGCTGCTGCAAGGGCAGTGGCATGAATCTTTGCCTTCTCTTTTTCCACTTCAATAGGGGCTCGAGAGCAAATTTCAATCATTTGTAGCAGTGTCATGTTAGGTGGCAAAGTGGCTAGCAAACGCTTACAAATAGCTTTAGCATTTTGCAGGACAATTTCCTTTACCATTGTATCCTTTAAAGGCAAAGGTATGTCAGGTGCTGATTCTACTCCCTCTCTTATACGGTCTACAAATTTTAAATAAGGTTAGTTATCCTCTTGTCTTAAATGCAAGTAAGGTTGTTTTGGTTTTCCAACCTGAGGGAGTAAAGAAAACGCCTCTAAAGCAGCAGCCTTACTCTGAGCAATCACCCGAGTATGCATTGCAGCTTTTCACTGCAGATCAGTATATTGACCTTGTCCCATCAGCATATCCAGACTTGCAAACCTTAATGGATCACCCTGTGGCAGCTGCATATTTTCTAGTTGTTTTCCCACCAATTCTTCTTGCCACTTATTAAGGAACAACATATAACTAGTAGGACCCAAAATGAATTCAAAAATAGTTTTTATGTCTGCAGGAACTAACTCTTGATATTTCAATATAGCTTCTACCTGTCGTCGAACTAGCCGATTATCAACCCCATAATCCATAACCACTTTTTGGACCTTAGCAATAAGGTTTCAGTCTAAAGGCTGGTACATGTCTCCATTTGCCGTGCGAGTTACAGGAGCTGCTATTATTTGAAAATCACCTCGCAGCTCAGCATTAGTTATTGCTCCTTTCCACCTCTTAAGCATATCAAAGGAATGATCCCAGGGCGGGTCAGAAGTAGCAATCTTTGAGCCTGGATCACCCCGACCCAGTCCCGTTCCCCCAGCTTTTCCCCAATCATTTTTACCCATTACCCAATTTGCAACAGTGTCCATAATTCTGGTAGATGGTGCTGCACTATCAGAAATTTTTATCCAACGCTCAGCTTCTTCTGGGGATAGAATCCGCAAATTTTTTGCCTTCAAATAGTTCTGAGCAGTGGGCAAATCAAAAGCATTGTCATATATTAATTGCAAGGTTCTGCGTCTCCTATCCATTTGGTCTGCCAATGTCACTGGTTTGGAGTTATCCTCCAAAGTTTTTAAACCAGTCACGATAGCGTCATGTGCCTGTTTATATGCTTTCCATATTGCTTTAGAAGAAGACCCTCTATCTACTCTTCTAGTAACTGTAGCATAGCGTTCTTCTGATCTTCTAACTGTACCCAGAATGCAGAAGCATCATCAACAACAGGGGTGTCCACCTCCATATCACTTGGCAGAGGAACTAAAGCAGGATCAATGTCGCTTGCCGATTTTTTCTCTACTGGTGGGAAAGGCGGGGCAGATGGCTGAGAAGGCTCAGTTACCCAAGGGGGTATGATATCATCATACTGTCCTTTCTGAACTGGGGCTGCTACATTTTCAGGTGGAGGTGGGTCAGACAGATGTTCAAAAGATGATAGATCAGACGCGCCAGGGTCAGAAGAAAGCGACTGTGGCTCCGCGGCGGAGGGATATGGCTCCATAGAGAGCGACAACTTCTCTTATCTGCTGCAGATACCATTGTTCGAGCCGCTAGTTTGACCTCTGTTTCTGCTGTAAGTTTATCAATTAGATGGCGCATTTATCTGAATACAGGAGCAAGGGACTTAGCTTCTTTATTGCCAGTTTGGACAGCTTCCCATAAATCAGCTCCTACTGCCTGCCAAGTCTCTACTCAAAATATATCAACAGTATCTTTTAGAAAGCCACGCCGTTTTGCCCAATAAAGGAGGTCGACTAACTTTGTTCAATCCAAAGTTTCTCCATTCTTTTTTGCCAAGTCTAATACTGAGTCCACTGTTGCCTTTTCTAGGGCAGAGACAGTACCCCCCATCTCGCAAAATCCAGTTTATAAGCTGCAGCCGACGTTCGGCTCCGACTCACCGGTGGATTTGTGGCCACTCACGCCGCTCTCGGGCGTCCGGCCGCAGCCGCTTGTTCAGGAGTCAGCATTTAACCCTTTCACCATCACGTCAGGCTCACCAGGATGTTACAGCCCCTTAGGAATGAGACTCAGACACCGAGATCTTCTTGCTGCAAAAGAGTCCATTTTATTGTCTTAACTACCTCTTTTTGTACATTAGTGTATAAGGGATACCTTTTCTAACATACAGTCTGATTGGTTACAATGTTTTCCTTTCTATAAAAGCTACTTGTTAATAGGTACATGTAGGATAACATAAATCAAATAAAGCTATTGCAAAATCATCTCTTTGAAGTAGTTCTACTATAGTCAAAACAGGAGCTTTGTCTCTCCAGATGTGCTTTCCTTTATCCTTGAGCAGTCACTGTAAATGTTTTATTACTTTGTTTTCCTTCTCTGAACAGTCACAAGGACATCATGGCCTATGTTTTGCCTTTTCATTGTCACGGCATCTTGCAATACACTGGGATGAGTGTCAGAGCTGCAGCTAGGCTCCCAACAAGTAATGGTTACTTTATTTTTCTTGTTTCCCTTTGGGCAGCATCCATATTTGAAGTCAGCTGAGGATCTCTCCAGACTGGTGTCTCTGATCACTGCAATGAATCAATGGAGGGAGTTCAGGAGCTGGGGAAAACCATTTCAGGATGACTTTCTCCAGTTCAAGTCCTGAGTAAGACTCAGCATAAAAACTGTACCAAAGTGCAACTACATTGGGAGTTCCTTCCTTGTCATCCCGTGAATAAGCTCTACATTAACTTTCTGAATTGTCCAATTTGTTTTTCTTTCTTGTTTTTGTTAGTTTATTTTTTTTAAGATGCAAGATCCCATTTATGTTGGTTTTAGTGTGGTTAGGAATTGGGGAAGGGTCTCTTTCTGAGACAAAATTATTTTTGCTTTTCTATTTCCTTTATATATTTTCATGGAAGTGTAGACTATTGTTGTATGTACTATGTACATAGTCCTAGATAACTTGAGTACTTTTCCTCTCCTGATAGGCAAAAAAGACAAAACACATTTCAAAGGCTCCTATCCTATTTAGCTTCTCTGGGAACCAAGTTAAAACATGTTCTCAAGACACTTTCTCATAAAGTAGTTCTAGCCTGTATGTCTGGTACAAATAGTAGCAAGAAAGTGGGGCTCAAAAAGAGCTGGAATCAAAGGCGGGGGGAATTTCCTCATTATTGAGCTTCTAATTGGGATTTCTTATGGAAAATTATGGTAATTTTCCAAATTTATAAAACCAAATTCACCCAATGTGTGGCAGTCATTTTTCCATATCTGCCCCTGGAGGCCTCCAGTTAGAGACCAGAATTGATATCACCTCCTATGCTAATACTGTCTTGAAAGTATTTTGTTTTGTTTCTCAGTTATTAGGGCGTCACTTCCTCCACATTGCAGTGCCTTTGGAATACGGCCCATTGCCCAATTTTTGCACAACCGTGGTATTTGTACACGAGGCAGAAAGTAGAATTTCATTTCCAAATGCTAAATTCCAATGAGGAGTGGGGCAGTCAGAGCATCCTGTGCAGATAGAGGCCTGCAGCTGTGACTCGAGAGCGTTTTGGCTCCTGCCCAGTGCAGCAGGGGCATCTCCTGTGTGACTGCTGCTCCTCTGGTGCCCATGGATAGTAGGCACAGGGTTCTGCAAGGGAAATAGGATGGGGAGAGGGAATGTCTGCTGGCAATAGAGTGCAGTGAAAAATGTTGGAAAAATGTTTGATTGTAACAAATTGTGAATTCTTTAAGCTTTACCAGACAGTGCTTAGTCCTATATTCCCCCATGGCAGTGATGATTGTGTGCAAGTGGCTTTGTCTTGAGAAAAAAGAGAGTGGTCATGTTAAGAAGGTAGCTGGAATGAATTCAAGGGATGGAAGTGGTTTTAAGAGGCTCTTGACCACCAAAGGAGAAATTGAGGAATGGGATGTTACCCAAACCACTGTGTCAGGGACCAGAGTCGTGTCTGAGGCCTTGCCATATTTGATCCATGTTTGAGCAGGTCGACAAGGCAATGAAGAAAACTGTATTGTTTAACAGGTGGGAACTTGACCCTTGAAAGGGAAATGATGTATTGGTGAATGAGTGGGCAGTCCACCTTTGGAAAAGGAACAATGCATGATGGAGCCATTGCTGGCATGGAGTCAGTATCATGAGCCCTCATGGCCTCATCTCATGCCATGGACATGTGTGAGCTGAGCTGTAACTGGGAAAATTCCAGTCCTGAGCAGGAGATAGAAGGCCTGGTTCACGGGTGGAGGGCTGAGAAGTGCATGATGCACACTGGTGTGATCCAGGAGATGTCCTGAAAGGGCACTGCGTACCTGGCAGATCCTGCCAGTTTAACTGCTTCCAAAGTGGAATAATGGCAGAGCTGTACATAGACGGGAGCCCTGGGCATGTTCAATAAATGTGCAAATATGTGGAGACATTTGTTAGGAAATATTTCAGCTGTTATGCCAACAGTGCCTTCTCTCCTTGTTCTGTGCAATGCTTTGGGCAAATTTCTTGGTCTGGTTTCCTTTGCTTTGGTCCCATCTGAGTGCTCAGTTCAGGTACAGGCTGTAGGTGCTTGGGGCACTCTTGGAGTTATTCTTGGATCCCTTGAATGACAAGGTTTGGCCCACCCAGGGAATTTGTGCTGCTTTGGGACAGGAAAACTTCCCATGCTATTTTGTGTTTGCAGTAGGGAAGGCTGGGCTGCTTTGCATAAATTCAGGGGCCAGTGCAGAAGGTTTGCTTTGTGATGTCAGGGCAGGGTTGCCACGTTGCTGTGGTGACATGAGAAGGCTGCCTTGGTGCACAAAGGGCCTCAGGGCCAGAGCCGCCCTTGGGCGTGCTCAGCGCAGGAGCGTCCCACGGTTTGTCCGTGGGCTACTGTGCAAAAACAAGAGCCTTGTTTCCTTTTGTGTTCCTAACTTGCAGAACACTGCAGCAATGATTAGGAATATCGTTGGTGTAGTTTGCACTGTTTATGGCATTGGCTATTCTGGATATTATCTATCTAACTTGGCATGTAAGTAGAGATTTTTATTGGGTGTAACCTCACCTGGCTTTTGTATGTCTTCCCACTCTTTCTTAGAGACTGGGTTGATTTGGAAACAGAAAGAGCATTAGGATGCCACTGGATTGGTAAAGCTCCAGTCAACATGTTCCACCAAAATGGGGTGTTTGTTGCCAGAGAGCTGTGAGCAGCATTTGCAAGGGAACATGCAGGGGTTGCATTCCCTCCACGGGAGAGTCTGTGGCAGCAGAGTCTGACATTTCCTCAGTTTGTTGGGTCAATCAGGAAAACTTTGAAAATGCAGACTGGGAGACCTTCTCAGAAGGACTTCCAAAATTTCTGCAGTTTTTACAAGAATTCAGAGAAAGCTTCTTTTTCCTAAATTTTGTCATGAAAATATTTGACCCTTTGTCTAACTTGACCCTTTACTAAAAGCTAAAAGAGTGATTCCCTATACAATGAAGTGCAAACTGCAAAGCAGTGAGTGTTTGCTCCTGAACCCTGGAGGTGCTGCTGTGCAGTTTCACTGCCAAAAGAACTTCCACAGTTCAGAGGGATTTGGGGGGAGCTTTTCTGGGCAACTCTTTCAGCAAGTTAATGAGAATTACTGCATACAACTAATTAAAAAAAACCAACCAAACAAAAATACCTGAAAAAAAAACAGTACCAGAGAGAAGATTAAAAAAAGCTGCTTTATTAGGAGGGCAGAAAAGAAGAATTGAGCATTAAAGAACTATTTGCATTATAGCGATCAAGTTTGTATTAATTTGTTGGATGAACAGGCCAAAGCATAGTCACAGCCAGGATTGTCATCCTATTCTCTTGCTGGCAGCTTGAATGAGCTGAGTCTCCTGGACACCTGTTTTGAAACAGAAAATGCTCTCTCTTTGTGTTAACTTGTTCTGTGGGATTCATCAGCCTAGGCAGTTGTCTTAAAGAATTTGCTTCATTTACCTCTCCCACTACAGGTCATCTGAGATCTGTGTTCAGAGGTGCCAAATCTGAGGTGAGTGAGAAAGGAACATTTAATGTTCCTGGTGTTAAAGAAATGAGAACAAAGCAGTGAGCTTGGCCTGTGGCAGTAGAGTGTAAAGGGCAAGCTTAGTGGGATGGAAGAAAATCCACTTCCATGCCATCAATGGCAAAGGCATCACTGACTATTTCCTAATTTACCATTTCAGAGCTTTAAAGAACACACAGCTGAGTTTTCAGTGAGAACGTTGCTTCCTGATAGTAGAAATTATGGAATATTTAATTCTGAGCAATATGTAGTTCTCTTAAATGAGCCCACTTAAATTTAGTCGGAGTGACTTAGAATTCCACTGCAATGAAAGTTTATGATATTGCCTTAGTAGAGGAGGCTGTACAGCTGAAGACTTTCGCTGCTGTCTGTAAGGCTGAGAACAGGAAAGACATCTTGAAATTGTATTTTAAATCAAGAGTGCAAATTTACACCTATGAAGCTGCACTGGACAAAAGGAGCCAGGGGTTCCCCGACAAGAGCCGCTGAACATTTGGCAGCGTGTGCCCAGGTGGCCAAGAAGGCCAAGGGCATGGTGGCTTGTGTCAGCCATAGTGGGTCAGCAGGAGCAGGGCAGTGAGCTGTGCCCTGTGCTGGGCGCCTCTGCGGCCGCTGCTGGAGTGCTGTGTCCAGTTGTGGGCCCCTGTGGAGCAGAAAGACATTGAGGGGCTGGAGCGTGTCCAGAGAAGGGCAAGGGAGCTGGGGAGGGGTGAGGACACTAGTCCAAAGAGGATGTGCTGAGGGATTTTTCGCCTGGGGAAAGGGAATCTCATGAATGACCTTCCAGGCACACTTTCATGAATGCCTACATGACAGTGTGTCCTGGTTTGAAGGACAGGTGTTTGCCAATAAAGGCAGAAGTTTTCCCTTGAAATAGAGACTTTAATTCTACTCCCTCCAAGTATGATAATTGTTTGAAACAAGGACCCTGAGGCAGAGATAAGGGGGTAGGAATAACAACTCTTTTACTAATATATCTAACCATACAACAGCAGTTGTTAAAATTACCAAAAAACAGAACAGATAACTCGGTTCCAGTCCTTTCTTTAACTGCAGGCACACTCTCTGCGCTCGGTCCTGGTGCTGCAGACAGAGCAAAGCCCGGAGCTGCCGAGGGCAGGCGGGAGCGGAGGCGGGAGGGGCGGCAGCGGCCACGCCGGTCTCGGGTGGGAACGGGCTGGAGCGGCGGCTCCTCGCTCACCGTTTGGGTTCTGGTGGTCAGCAGTGTTCTCAGAGGCAGGAGCGGGGCTGATGCAGGGCAGGTGATCACAGACCGTCTGGCTCTCCTGCAGTCAGCCACTTGCCTGGAGACGGGGGATCCTCCTCCGAGCTCGCTGGAAACACGAGTCCCCCTCCAGAAGCTGCTCCCACCTACACTTTTGTCTGGAGCCCTCAAAAGATGCTGGGTGTAACCCGGCCAGCTCCATTGGCATGATAATGGCAAAAATTCTTTAAATTGACATAGTAGTAGCAAAACATTCAACCCCCAACAGGTGTGGATAGGTCTTTTCTTTGAATGACAAAGAATTTTTTGGAAGAGGTTTACTGTATCCAAGTAAAATATTTTTTCCAAGTTCCATTAGAACTGTATTAGCATATAAGAACAAATTTTAGCTTGATGTGAATGTTAAGGCTGCTTTTTATTACTGTTTTCCGTTTTCTTATATTTACCATCCTTTCTTTCAACTTTTGTCCTTGTGTATGTCTTTTAGAGATGGAGGAAAAAATAAAAGTTTTGACTTAATTTTCTTGGGTCTTAAATATGATTTATTTTATTGCTAAAACAGCAGATTTTATAGCCCATCAACTTCTGTTTGCTGACAGAAAATCATAGCAATCTTGCAGCAAGAAATATCTCAATTTTCACGGAGGCTTCATAGAGCAGAGGAAGAGTCCCGTTCATTGCCCTTGCAGCTTGAAGAATTCCAATCGACATCCAATGAGATGCAAAAAGATGCTGAAAAAGCCCACAGACTGCAAGAGCAATTCAATGAACTTCAGCATGTAAGTCTGATTTGGAGACTCTCTTGCTTGAAAGAGGTTTTCCTTTCTACACATTTTTTTATTTGTATTCTTTTGGAAAACAAGCATAACATTGATTAACTTTTAACAGAATTTTCCAGAAAACTTGCCTTTAAATGTCACTAAACTAGAAGTCAGATGTATTTAGAAATGCCCCTTTTCCACTGGAGTTTCCTTTTGATTTGTAGAAAGAGATATTCCGTATAAATTACAGTTTGGTCTTCAGCAATCCAGGATCTCCCATTTGTTGGCAATGTTGTGATTTCTTTATCCTAAAAGAAGATTTCACTTCACCAGGCTAAAGTCAGCTGGAATGAGGGTATTCAAAAAGAATGTTCGTGAGAAGTTCTTGAAATCAATTTGTCATCCACATTGCCAATAGCCTGGAGTGAAGCTGATTTGGTCTGACGAGTAACTCTGCCCTCTGTCTGCTGGCAGAGCCTCTCTGATGCAAGAGTGGAGCTGAGGAGAAGAGACCAAGCTCTAAATGACCAGAAGAAACTCCTGAAAGACATGGAGCAGGAAAGGCAGCAGCTGTGGGAGGCACTCCAGGAGGCAGAACATGCCCTCCAACAGGCAGCAAAGTGAGCCCTGGGGTCTGGAGGATCTCCCTTAAAAGAAACCAAAATTTCAATTCCTATTCGTGGGCAAGGTTTTAGACATGGCCAGTGTTAGGCTAGAGGAGAAAACTACATCTGTCTCTTTTTTATTGAAATTCAGGGATAGTCTTCTAAAAACAAAAGTGTTAGCTCAAAATACTAGGTCATGCATTTTGTGCAGTTATCCCATAATAGTGCTCCAAATTCTGGTTTCTGAAATAACTGACAAACAAAATACTTGTGCTGCCTTACTGATCTGACACATCTCTTTGGTAGATGCTTAAAGTTCACTTTATTTAAGAAATAAATCCCTGTGTTTCCATGCCATCTTTTTATAGACAGATACAATTGATTGATAGTAAATACAAAAGATCAGCTGGAGGGCAGGTCTTAGCTGCCAAAGAGACTGGAACCATTTTGGACCTAGCCTTTCCTGTGGGACAAGATGGATCTTCCAGCTGATTTCAGGGAGTTTTGTACCATTTACATCATAACCTGGAGTGGAAAGAAAGTCTCAAGCACTGCTCTTGAAAAGATGGGTAGTCAAAAGGAGACCCCTTGACTCATTACTGACCTATTCTTACAGTCATATGGTCAGATAAAAAAATAAATCTTTGCAGACTTTGTTTTCTAATACTTATCATAATATGAAATATGTATTATGAATATTGTTGTTCGATGGCTAGGATCTAAAAAAATTTTAGTTAATTAAAATTTCTCATTGTGCCTGGGGTTATTTGACCTCTGAAAAACAACACCTGGGGAGCTTTAATGGTTTTATGCCCCAGGGAAATAATGCAATTCATATAGGCCTCAATGAAATGTTTAATCAGCTAATTAAAATGACAAATGCTATTTGGTATTCTTTGATCAAAGCAAGTGTCACCTGCAGAAGGATATATTCTAGAAAGCTTGCCCTTTTCATCCTCCCTCAATCTATTTTGAACATTTTAGTAAACATCATTCCTTGTGGCCATACATATATCCAGAAAATGTTTTTTTTTTTAATGTGAAGTGGATTTAAAATTGGTGTTTTTTCCCTGTATAAAACAGCTGAATATCAACAAAGAAAACTACCCTTCCCTTCATTGCTCTAGCATGTCTTGACAACAAATATATGTTTTTTCTCCCTTTGGAAGATATAGGCAAAGCAGACTAAATAAACAGAATCTACCAGTGTTTTCCAATATAAGAATATAATACCATCCTACTAGAGACTTTTTATGGCCTCTGCATCCAAGCCATGATGGTTGTTCATTGATAGGACTATAGTTACATCTATTTTAATTGCTCCATTTGACAGAAGCATCCTTCATATGGAAATGTACCAAATAGTGTTACATGAACATTTTTTAGTTTTAAATTGGAGATACAAAAAAGAGAGAAAATCCTAACAGTTGGAGTTATCAACGATTATTTTACAAGACATGATGGCCATAAAGTAGCAGAAGAATAATTTTTACATTGGTTGAGCTTCAGTTCTATAAAGTTACCCCATTGTTCTTGCTTTATTTTTGTCTTTTTTTTTCTTTTACAATAGAGACTATGAGTTGATCATTAATCATATGAAAGCTGTGAATGCCACCCTGAATGTGGTAAGAATTTGAAGTGTTCCCTCTGATTTGTGCATCCACACATGCCAAAGCCTTAGAACTGCTTAGAGGAGAAGTTGTTGCAAAGCAACTTCCTTTACTTAGAGTAGAGGTTCCCCCCTTAACCTATTCCATTAAAAAAAAAAAACACAGTGAATTAAAATGCAAGTCTGTAGTACACAAACTACTTGTTCTAAATGTGAAAGTTTTGACAAAATTAATATTCCTTCCCTCACTGAGCACTGTTTCTAGTTGCCAAGTGAAGATTAATGCAACACACAAAAAATTGGCAATTGTTGTGGATTTAGCCCTCTACTGGAAATGAGGTCACACACTTGGTGGCCATAAAACAGTTGTCCTTTTGTCTGCTACTTTAACCTCAGAAGCATCATAAATAGGAACATAAAGGCAGGAAGTCATAATCTGTGGTCAGAAACTTCCATGGTATTTTTTAAAGCATATTTTAAATTCAATAATAATCTCAAGTTTTATCTCTGACTTGCACAATTGCACCCTGCTATAGGACTATTTGAAGGTCCAACAAAGCCTTATATATTAACTATTTAGGAGAAAGGACTATTTTCAACTATAGCTCTAGTGGCAGATACTTTTATAATCTAGAGCAGCACAAAGCAAAATGCTGTCCTACATCAGAGTGTCAGTTTCCCTTCCTACGTCTTTAAGTCATAGCAACATGGGAAACTCAGTTTCTGCAATCACCACAACTGTTGTTAATTTAGTTTTCAGATCTCTTTTTCAAGTCTCTTTCCTTTGATGTTCTCCTGGTTTGAAGGACAGGTATCTGCCAATAAAGGCATAAGACTCTCTTTGAAATGGAGAATGTAAACCCCCTCCCTCCAAATTATTATAATTTTGAAATTCAGGGGCTCTCAGGCAAAGATATGGGAATTAGGAATAACAGGTCTTTACTACGAAAATTAAAATAGAAATACAGTATTACAAAGAACAATCCCAAAAACACTGCCAGAGTCAGAATCCAAGCTGACACCCATCAGTCAGTCAGGGTGTTGGCACAGTCCCATTCCATGGTGGCTGCATCCTCCTGCAGTGGCAGATGTGGTTCAGCTGGAGCAGTGCTCCTGGAGAAGGTGCAGTTTTCCTCTGAAAGTGCAGGGATGATGTGGAAAGGTCCAGCTTTCCTCAGGAATCCAGTGGAAAGCAGGTAATTTGCTGTCCAAAATCTCAGTTTTTATCTGAGTAGGAAAGGCTTGGCTCTTCCCTTGGCTGGAGCATCTCCCAGTGGGATGATGGAATTTTATCAGTCACACAGTGGGACTCAATGGGCCAGCAGCAGATGATATCTTCCTGGAGGGAGGATGGGTTGTGGAAAAGATAAAGATGATTGCCCCACCTTGTCTTAAAGATGGCCCATGAACAGATGGTGTGTGCCACAGGGATAAGGAATCACTGTCCCACCCGGCTTCAACAGATGGTGATAGGATACACATTTCTGTCCACATCAAGCCAACACAGATGTTCATGGAAAGTGACAGAACCTAAACTGTGTGTTTCAGCTGCAGCAAAATCTGCTGTTAGAAAATTTCCTTTGTGCCACCACCATCTTCACTCTGGCTTCTTTCAGACTTTGGAAGTGGATGTCATGCAGCAAGTGCTGTGTTCTTACAGTACATACATGCCATATCCTTGGCCTTTCTCTTTTCAGACCTGGGCAAGGTTGGTGGTTTTTTTGTTGTTGTTGTTGTTGTTTTGTTTTTGTGGGGTTTTTTGGTGACATTCTCTCCTAGCACTGTCCATTAAAGATTTATTTGCAATGAAAATTTAATCATGCTTTATTCATGGATGTTAGGGTCAGCAATCAAAGCAAGTCCACTCAATGGGCTCCAGGAGATCCAGTTCATCCCATCTGGTGTGTCTGAAGGAGAATTACTGTTAAAGCTGGGTCTGTTTTTCCCTCTAGGGAAGAGACCAGGCTGTGGCATCAGGTGCTGCAGCAGCCATGCTGCTCCCCAGCCTGCAGCTGGAGATCCTTTCAGAGGAAGCAATGAGGGGCAGGCCAGAGGCTGCAGCATTCCAGGTCAGACTCTAAAACCAATCCTATTTAATTGAGTTTTTTAAATTTAATTTTTTTATCTGAGATAAAACAGGCAGATAGAGTGCTCTGATCATGTGGAGAGCAAAAAGCTTCAAAACTATTGTTATCAAGCATTGAAAGACAATTTCCTTGTATAGTCTTGCTCATGGTGTTTCAGAAATAATGGCAACTTTCAATTTTGAAGTTATTTTCAGCATTAAATACTGATGACAATGCAAACATGGGAAAAAAAAAAAATCTATACCTGAAAATTAATACCCCTCTATCCCCCTCCCTTTTTACCCATTAATATACACAAGACTAATTAAAAAACCCCAAAAAACAAAACCAAGACCAAGTAAGATCTCCACAAACAAACAAAACCAAACAAACAGAAAAGACAAGATTTTCATGCTCCTTCTTGGCCAGTATTAGATTTTTTCAATCCACAGTGCTCAAATTAACTGTGGGGTTTTAAGCATTCCTCATTTAAAAGAAACTGCTATTTAGAATATTCAAATACAGAAGCTATTTTGCTCATGTAGGTTTAAAGACTTGCACATTTTAAAATAACAATTTTGTTAGGACAAAACCATGAATGCAAAAAAAAAGAGAAATTTACTGAAAATGTGCCACATTTTCAGCTCTGAACACAGATTCGGTGCAATGTTGATTATAAAGCTTGATCTCTTCTGCAGAAACTATCCCTTAGTCTTTATAGTTGAGCAGAATACATCAGTGCTAAAGCAGATTTTTTTTCCCAATGTGAGAACAAAAGGCAGAGTGAGTACATATTTCATTGTGCTTCTCTGTCTGAATTAGAGAGAGAGCAGGTAATCAAGTAAAGTGCAAGGAACTTAGACAAGGGAAGTATTGCACACAGTGTGTACATTTTCTGCAGTAATTTCACCCAATTTATTGTAGATTTTCTGTTCTAATGCAATATATAATTGCAGGATCAGGGTCACAAAGTCTAACATTCAAGAAAGGTAGATTCTAATCTGGAAATTTTTCACAGTTGCCCTCTTACATGCATACATGCATTTCAATATGATAAATATATATATTATGTGTGCGTTATTGTGTTGCCACATTAAATATGGAAATATGTAATGCCTTGAGATTCCCATGAAGCTTAATTAGCACAGATGAACTTTTCTGTCAAAGGGTAGAATTACAGCTGTTTCCCCAGTTTAGTGATGATCCATTTTAAAGCTGCACAGAAGGTCCCATGGGTGGTATCATTTCACAGGAGGCATTGTGACAATCACCAGCTTTTAAATGCTGTTTTTCTAGTTTGGTAATGGATGCTGCTTTTTTTTTTCCCCATTTCGACTCTCATTCTTTTTGACCTTGTAATGGTTGCAGAAGCACCTGCAGTCTGTTCCCTCTTTCTTTCTGGAAGAAAATCAGGACACAAAATGTTGCATTTCATATTTGCTTAAAGTGCATGTTCTGACTAACATAGTCCAGTGCGTGCTGGGGAGATCCCTGGTGGGGCAGAATTGTAAAGTTCTTGTTCACCTGGCAGCTTCAGATACTCTTGGCAACTGAGGACATACATAAACAGCACCAATGGCTCACAGTCTGTGGAACTGTGAACTTCTTTTCTCCTTCCCTTTTCCTCTTTTTCTCTCTCCCCATCTCTTTCCCCCTTTTTCTTCTCTCTCTTCCCTGCCCTTGTGTCTAGTTTCTGTTTGATTGTTTTCCAAGCACATTATCAAGGTTTTACTATAAAATTGGCATTTTATAGCCAGAGATCACCTAATGGATTTTAATTTTACTCTATGCCAAACTGTGTTAAGGGCAATCATGGAATCTCGAGTGAGGTAAGCAGCTGGGAATCACTTTAGGGACACTTGTCATTGAAAGCTGTGGAGCTGTTTGCAGGCACATCCTCTAGGGCTGCCTTAGTCTGTGACTGGCATTATTCAATTAAAGGCCTTAAAATCTGCAAGAATCTTCTTTTAGAACTAGAACCACAGCACCAAGAGATTTTGGAGATTCTTGCTGATAAGAAAAGATGTCATATGGGTTAATTTGCCACTGCTATTTCCTAGACACCACAACCTCAAAAAATAACATGATTTCAGCCGTGTTAACATCTATGCTGAAAAGCAGCAGTGTGAAACCAAGGAAAGGAAAACTGCAAAAAAATTCCTTGTAAATCCCTGTTTGTGGTACTAGGCTGACTTTTGTCTATACCAAAGATTTACGTTCAAAAGACCAATTTCATACTACCTGAAGGG
Organism: Erithacus rubecula; assembly: GCF_903797595.1. Taxonomy (NCBI): domain Eukaryota; kingdom Metazoa; phylum Chordata; class Aves; order Passeriformes; family Muscicapidae; genus Erithacus; species Erithacus rubecula. The sequence continues at coordinate 3,498,242 of NW_027635944.1, forward strand.
AAAAATTGCAAATAAAATAATAAATAAAATGTGATTAACCACTGTAAAGAAGACCAGTAATTTCAACAGTTAGTTGAGACTACTTGGGGAGATATAAAGTTACCAGTACTGCCAAATCATTTGTGCTCTCTTGTCCTGCTAACTTTATCATCAGTCTAATCACCAGAACAAAATGGGGACATTCTTCCACTACATACATGGAAACAGACACATTTTTCCACTTATAGTTCAATCAGATTATTTGTTTTCAGACGTCTGTAGGTTTACAATGTTTCTCTTGTTACTGCCGAGTTAATTTTTTTTATGTGGGTGGAAGGATTAATAAATTGACTTGTGGAAGTGTGAACATTATCCTGAAACTGTGTGGTCATTTTTTGTGAACAGAAAATGAACCTGCACTTAGTCTTGTATTGAAATAAAAAGAAAAAAATTATATCAGGCGCTCAATGCTGTACTGCATTGAAAACATCTCATTAAAGCATCATCTAACTAGGGTGTTGAGTCATTCCCTTTTCCTCAATGATATTAATATTCAAGATTTTAGAAGAAATATAAAATCCAGTGTTAGAACTTTTAAGTCCTGGGACTGAAATTCTGCCTGGTTTACAATCTGTATTTGCTTCTCTGCAAAAAATAGTGTCTTGTGTAACAAATTTGAGTGTGTGCTATTTGGCATTTAAGTATTGCTTCCCTGGCACTAATGATTACTTTCACTTTTACTTTTACTTAAAGCACGTCCTTCTAAATTTTATGGATCTCTACTCACTGGCAGCTGCCAGAGTTGAGGCATTAACAATAGCAGGAGAAACTTTGTGGGCTCATTTCAAACCTGAAGCAGCTGTTCTGCCTCCTGCTGATGCTCCTCATGGTAAGTCTGCTTTTCATGCAATTTTAGTCATTTGGATGTGGGTTCCTAGCCAGCATCTCCCTTCATGCTGGACAGATTCTGTAGGAAAATACAACAATACTTAAGTGTAAACTAAGTGTAAACTAGTGCTAACAGAAACGTTGTGATATTTGTTTCAGAAAAGAAAGGGGATGGTGCAAGATGACACAGGGATTAAAATTACCACTGTAATTTGTTTTTTATTTTGGCCCCTATTTTCTTGGATATTTTTGGCTTTAGTTTAGGTTTGGGTGGTTGGATTATTTTGGTTTCAGGGAGAGTTAATCAAACAGTTAATAAAAAACCCAATAAATAGAAACAAAACAAAAATCAACCAACCAAACAACAACAACAACAACAAAAGCCTACAAAAAAACCCCCACACAACCTCTGGTCAGCGCTAACTAGAAGGAACTAACTAAAACCAAAGGAGAACTGTCTCCTGCTGTCCGTGCTGCAGTCAGCACAGTCCATGAGAAATGAGTTGTGGGAGAGTAAAATGAAGCTTCTACACACAAAGTGCATGCTTCTTCTGCCACCCTTTGCTCTCACAACCTGTCTCAAAGGCACAGAACTCAATAACCAGCATAAGCAGCTGGAGAGGATATAATACAGCATCATAAACTCTGACAGAGGGGTAAAAGATGTCTGTGAGTATTTGTCTCACTTCAAATATAGTGCTATTCTTCCTCAACACTTCCTAGGGCAGGATATGTGTGCTAATGTCCTTTGTCTATTAAACATTAATATCTATAATCGGGTGCTGAGTGTTTCAAATCAGCACTTAAGAAGCAAACATTTATAAATTGTTCACATACGTACCTTTGTGAGAGGTCTTTAACAGCAAATGTCAATTCTCTCTAGATTTATTTTTTGTTCTTTATTTTATTCCAGCACACAGGAGAGAACCTAGACACAGAGCCTGTACAGTGTCTGGAACCAGCATAGACTTTCCTTGCAACCATAAGCATTTCAGTTCTATGTGTTTCCTTAATTTTAAAATTTTCTTTCTCTGAACAGAATCTTTTCAGCTTAGCTTGGCACCCCAAGGAGCCAGTACACTTCATGGTCCTGCTCCTGATGGTAAATCTGACTTTTGAGCAGTTAGAGTCACTTGGATGTGGATTCCTAGCCAGCATCTCCCTTCATGCTGAACAGCTTCTGTAGGCAAATGCAACAATATTTAATTTTAAGCATAATGGAAACATAAAGTAGTGCAAACAGAAACGTTTTGAGACTTTTCTCAGAAGAGGATGGTGAAAGTTAACATAGAGATTAAAATAACTACTGTATTATTTTTTTTCTACTGGCCCCTATTTGCTTGGATGCTTTTGGTTTTAGTTTGCATTTGGTTGGTTGGTTGGTTGGTTGGTTAGTTGTTTGGTTGGTTGGATGTTTTGGGGAGTAGTTGTAGTAGGATTTGAGTGGAGGGGGGGGTTGTTGGTTGGTTGGTTTTAATTGCTTCTTTTAATTTCTCTTTCCTTTTTCAGGTTAGTGGGAGTTTTCCTAAGTGGATGAAGTTATACCCATCTTAGTGTTACTTACTTCCCGGGAAGATCTGCATTAATAAACCAAAGAAATCTAAAATCAGAATCTTCTTTTATCTTTCTGGGAGAATAACAGGTTCTTCCATGCCAGCATTAATGTATTAAAAGATATTTTCTGGCCTAGTTAGCTTGACAAATTAATTTCATCAGGCACAAAAGGAATACATAGAGAGAAAAGCAATGGTCTACCCAGACCACAGACAAAAATTATTGCTATCTATGATGACTAAACAAAATTACAAGCTGAAAGTGTTCCACTAGAAACCTTAAGTGCTTGCTAGCTGCTGTTCCAGTAAGAGTTTTCCTTTTTATTTGTCATCCATAAAAAAAATATATGTTACACATGACAAAAATTGAGGACAAGATTCTATTCATGACTAAGGTTTCTGGTAATGGAAACACTATTTAATGGTGTGCTCAAAATTAATGTTATGCTACTGAAAGGTTAAAAAAAAAAAAAAGATTGTCTCACTGTCATTCATAGAGCTGGTTGTTTCAATTGCTTCACTCAAAGGTTTTCAAACCACAGGACTATCCTGAGCAGGTTATAAAAATATTCATTTTTGGAAGAGTTGTATTAATGGCTCTCATATGAAATTAAATATTTATTGCCTTGGCTGGCTTTGTGCTTTTCCCAAAGCTTTTTGCATGTGATCCTGTTTACTCCATTAAGGCAGCTTTGAGTTTGCTTCCCAAAATGAAAAAGCAGAAGAATGTAGCAGAAACTAAGTATAAATAGCATTTCATATATTGCTGTTGGTCCTTGCTATACCCATGCTAAAACTGTGTGAAAATGTCAGTGTGCTCTCTTCCTTTCATTTTCCCTTCCTGCTTTCCTGAGCTATATGGTATTTTTTCATATTTATGCCACATTTATGCTCCCTGAATAAGTTCTTTCCATTCTAGTGTGAGGTCTTCTATTGATTTCTGACTGTACTGATACAGTGGTTGACATACTTTGTACTCATGGCATTTGAGATACAGCTTTCTATATCTTAATCAAAGTCTCTAAGTTGCTGGTATTTACTAAAAGGATGGAGAATTGAATTTCTACTTCATGCTGTTGTTGCTAGAATTTATTTAGAAGTTGAATCAATTTATTATACCACTGATTAAAATCACTGTAAATAAATGAGGCATGGCTTGTGGAGTTTGATGGTTAGCTATATAACCATACATACAGAAAATCAGAGAATTGCTGGGTTGGAAGAGCCCTTCAAGATCATCAAGTCCAACCCACGCCCTAACACCTCAACTAAACCATGGTACCAAGTGCCACATCAGTCTTTTTTTAAATACATCCAGGGATGCACCTGGACAGACAATTCCAGTGTTTTATCACCCTTTCCTTAAAAAAATATTTCCTGATATCCAGCCTATATTTCCCCTGACGCAGCTTAAGTCTGTGTCCTCTCCTTCTGTCCATTGGTGCCTGGAGAAAGAGACCAACCCCCAGCTGAGCATAAACACCTCTCAGGAACTTGTAGAGAGGGATAAGGTCACCCTGAGTCTCCTTTACTCCAGGCTAAACAATCCCAGCTCCCTCAGCCATTCCTCACAGGAATTGTGCTCCAAGCCCCTCACCAGCCTCCTTGCTCTCCTCTGGATTTGCTCAAGTGTCTCAACGTCCTCCCTGAACTGAGGGGCCAGAACTGGACACAGCACTCCTGGTACAGCCTCACTGGTGCCAAGTACAGGGGAAGAATGAGCTCCCTGCTGCTGCTGCCACCCTGCTCCTGATACAGGCCAGGATTACATTGGCCTCCTTGGCCACCAGGGCACTCTGCTGCCTCATGTTCAGTTGGCTGTCGACCAGCACCCCCAGGTCCCTTTGTGCCTGGGCACTGTCCAGCCACACCATCCTCAGCCTCTAACCTTGTAGGGGATCATTGTGGCCAAAATACAGGACTCGGCACTTGGATTTGTTCAACTTCATCCCACTGGACTCTGCCCATCGATCCAACCATCCCAGTCTCTCTGCAGAGCCCTCCTCCCTTCCAACCAATCGACACACACTCCCAGCTTAGTGTCATCTGCAAATTTACTAATGCAAGACTCAAAACCCTCATCCATGTCATCAATAAAATTACTGAACAGAACAGGCCCCAGCACAGACCCCTGGGGGACACCACTGGTGACTGGTCACCAGCTGGATGCAGCAGCTTTCACCACCACTCCCTGGGCCCGGCTATCCAGGAAGTTCTTAACCCAGCACAGAGTGCTCCTGTCCAAGCCAGGGGCTGCCAGCTTTTCCAGGGAATGCTGTGGGAGACAGTGTCCAAGGCCTTGTTGAAATCCAGGTACACAGCATCCACAGCCTTTCCTGCATCCACCAGGTGAGTCACCTGGTTATAGAAAGAGACCATGTTGGTCAAACATGACCTTCCCCTTCTAAACCCGTGCTGGCTGGGTGGGATACCTGGCCATCCTGTAAGTGCTGTGTGATGGCACTGAGTATAAACTTCCATAATCTTACCTGGTAGTGAGGTCAGGCTAGCTGGCCTAAAACTACCAGCATCCTCTTTTGTTGGGGCCCTGGCTGTATTGCATGATTATGAGAGACTTGGACCTCAAAAAAGGGACTAAGAGAAAGAACAAGAAAGTAACAGTGTAAAACCATCAGGATTTGGAGAAGTGCTGAGGAGCCACAGAGTGAAAAAGAGTAGCAACAGCAAGTGAAAGAGAAGGTACATTAAAGTAGCAAATAAGTAAGTAGACGTGCAGGGAAAGTATAGTAAAGTAGCAAATAAGGAAAAAGGACATGACTAAATCAGAGTGGCACACTGCTTGAGCCAAGGGGTGGGTAAGATGCCATAAAAATGTGTGAAACCAATCAACAATTAACAAGTAATATGTGGACAATGCTTAAGAATCAATCATGTTAAGGTGCTTGTGGCGTGCTATGCATATTGCAACAATGTTTTAGTGTAAAAGAACCACTGTGCAACTAATAAATTGGATTTGACTTGCATCACATTGATGTGTATGTCTTTTCTCATCTCTCCATGAAGACCCTACACTAACAAAGACACCAATATTTGAGCTTTGCAAAATCAGAAGACTTGCAAATTGCTCTGTTAAATTATTCAGGTGGTTGTTCTATTCATTACCCAGGCCACAAATCATTGCAAGCAAAATTAAGTTTTCGAGAAAAACCCATGCAAAGTGAAGAACCTGTAAGTGCTATAACTATCCTCCCTGATGGATCAGGGAAAACGCACAAATCAGTTATAGTATAGCAAAATCAAACAGCCAAAACATGGGAATTGGATGTTCCAACCCTACAGGGCTCTCCTGAGATGGTTGAAATGGCCACAGTTGTTAGGGCGTTCCAGTTCATTGCAGAACCTTTGCATTTAATTCCAGATCCATCTCATGTTGTCAGTATTGTTTAAGGAATAGAAGGATCAGTTTTAAAGGATGCAACAAATGATACCCGGTATCATTGACTTTCATATCTTGATGCAATTTTGCAGTACAGAACTAGCCAATATTATGTATCTCATATCAGGTCTCATTCCTCGCTTCCAGGATTCTGGGCAGAAAGAAATGCAAGAGCAGACAAACATCTGCCAAACATTTTTCAACAAGCAAAGCCGAGTCATGTCTTTTTCCATCCAAAGGCACAAGCCCTTGTTCAAACGTTTCACGTCTCTGAAGGTCAAGCAAAGCCATTATTGGCATTTGCCCCCATTCTCAACTTGCACAACCTCGTCTTTCTACAGGAGCTGTCAACCCACGAGGGTTGCAAAGCCTGCAACTATGGCAGAGAGATATCACCAAATACCCATCTCTTGGGAAATTTAAAAATATTCATGTGTCTGTGGATGTTTTTGCAGGTGCAGTTTTTTCCTCTGTCCACCCAGCAGAAACAGTCAAACCTGCTCATCAACATTTTCTACAAGCTTTTGCTTCATGAGGTGTACCTCAAGAAATAAAGACAAAATGGCCACGCATACACAGCTCAAAAATTGGCCACATTTTTAATGGATTGGGGTGTTCAGCACACTTTTGGAATTCTCTACTTACCCACAAGTTAAGCAATTTTTGAAAGAACACATCACACTCCAAAATGCATTTTAGAGCAACAAAAGGGGGAGATGGCCCAAGCAACACCTCAGATGAGGGCGAGTAAAGCTTTATATGTTTTCAATTTTTTTAAGTAGCTCATTTGCAGAACCCACAGGATGGTTTTGCTGACCTGCTCTTCATTACATTTTGGCTGGAATTGCAATTGCATTTCTTCCTCATGAAGAAATACACAGCTGGACAAAACTTGGCCAAAGGGCAGTGTTCCAAGGGCACTGTAGCCTGGAGTAAATAATAAAGGGAAGAGAACTTTCCCAATTTCAAACCACACCAGAACACCCACAGAAGGGACTTTGCATCTTTGAGCAGGAATGACCAAGTCAGAAATGAACGTAGAGCAGTATTCCCTGGGTGACAAGGAAGGGAATCTTACAACAGGCTTGGGGGTGTCTAGGACCTTTATTCTGAATGTGGCTGCGAGCTGGCATTGGAGAAAGCAATGCTGAAGTGCTCCTGGTCATCTCTTCTGCTTCCTGCATCACTTTGCTGCAGGGATGACAGCAATCAGGCTTCAGAAGAGGCTGGAGAGAGGCTCTGCTAATTTGAGAAATGGATGTTGCCCAAAGAGAAAAAAGACACAAAAGAAAGCAATTTGAAAGAGACAAAGGAAAAATGAACCGTGATTTTCCAAAATGAACTTTTAACAGGGTCAAGCTGGATTTCTCTGGAGCCCAGAAACACACAGACACAAGAGGCAGAGTGCAGATGGACTCAGCTCTGGCTTGCAGGAAGAGTAGTGTCTGCCTTGGCAAGCCCCCATCCCCTGTGCTGGCTGGCATCTTCCTCCACAGCAGGGGCAGCCAAGGAAGTGGCCTGGTCACCAGCTCCCTGTCTGCCACAAAACCTGGCAGCAAACCTGCAGTGGTTCTCATCTACCTGAGTGGGCCAGGCAGCACATGGGGCTGACACCAATCCTGCTCAGCTGTCCCTGTTTGGCTGGCAGAAACATCTAAGAGTGGGGCAAGAGGGACAAGCTGGGTGCCCTTGGATGCTCACAGTCTCCCCAACACTGCTCCCCCCCTTCCCACAGAGCAATCCAGAACCACTTGGCAGGGACTGCTTCCACTGTGCTCGCCAAGCCCCACTGCAGGCCTTCATCCCCAGCACTGACTTCAGTTCCTTTGCTACCAGGGAAACCTGAATACACCCCCCAAGAGCAGAGGAGGGCCTCAGAAATGACCAGAAGCTGAGAACTGCCCTCTGAGCAGTGGCTGAGAGAATTGGGCTTGCTTAGCCTGCAGAAGGGCAAGCCCTGTTGTGGCCTTTCAGTATTTGAAGTGGTTTCTAAGAAAGATGGGAACACATCTATTAGCCGGGCCAATTACAAGAGGACAATGGGGAATGGTCTTAAACTAAAAGATAGTTGATTCAGGTTGGCTCTAAGGTAGAAATTCTTTACCAGGAGAGTGCTTAAATACTGGCACAGGTTACCCAGACAGCTAGGAGATGCCCCACACTTGGCAACATTCAAGGACATGTTGGATGCGGCTCTGAGCAACCTGACCTACTTGAAGATGTCCCTGCTAGTGACAGGGGAATAGGACTAAATTTGGACCTTCACTGGTCCCTTCTAACCTCAACCAGATTTGAACCCTACTTAGTTTTCATCTGAAAAGCCCCCAGAGTGCAGATTACTATTGGGGGGGGGGGGGAAGGGGGGGGAAATGGACCATCTGATGCCCTGGAATGTGGCCGAGGAGCAAAGCCTGACAGGGAGCAGCTGTTTGGCCTGCAGCTGCTTTGCATTGTACCTGCAGGAGTTCCTGGGCAGAGCCTCACCTGTCCACGTCCATCTGCAGGCAGCAGCTGACAAATTCAGACAAGGCAGAGGGGAGCTTGAGCTTGTGCAGATCTGGTATCCCTCGCTTGCCTATCAGATATTTAGCCTGAAGGAAAAGGAAACCCAAGACTCTGTGTGATCCCTCCGTATCCTGAAGTGCTCCCCAAGACCCTGTATTTTAAGCAGCAGTCTGTAGTGGCAATTTTTTGCCTAGCAGATGGTAAGAGATGAGTCTTCCCTCCCAAAAGAGAAAAGGCCCCAGTGAAGCCCCAGCTATTCCAACCTTCAGCAACTCTTGGCTTGGAAGTTTTTGCGGACCCCAAGGATATTTTTACAAGTGGGTCTTGGGGGAACCAGTTACAGCTGTAGGAATTTTGTCTAATGGTGATGGACCAGAAGGAAACTGGTATCTGAGCGTATTTGCACCTTACCCTTCCCTTGGTTTTCCAAATATAAGGAGCCCTTCCTTTGGCCATTTCTATTCCCACAATGCCAAGGGACCAGGTGTCCACTTTGGGGCCGTATGGCTCTCCTCTCACAAGCTCAGGTGCCATCCAGCAAGTGGTCCCGACCACCGACCGCCGTTTACTTTGCTCATGGATGAGCACAGCACAGAGGCCAAAATCAGCTGAGGAGAAAACACTGCTTCAAGTAGGAAACTAAGGACAAGAGTTGCTCACTCTAAGGCTCACAAGCTTGCAGGAGTGCCCTGTGTGCTCTCAGCAGCACCAGTGCCGGGCACCTGGCAGCCACCCAAAAGCAGCCCCACAGCCTCCCCAGAGCGCGGCGCCTGACCAAGAGCACCCACCCAACTTGACGGAGCCATCCCGGCCCAGAAGGATGTTGCTGCTTTTGATGTCTCTGTGGATCACCCGGTTGGCATGAATGAAAGCCAGGCCTTGCAGGCACTGGGAGAGAAAAAGAAACAGGAGCACAAAAGTTACTCTAATCTGATTGCATTCCATGCTTTAAAGAAAACTGTTTCTGAAGCATTCCCAGATTCTGAAGATTCCCAGATCTCACAGGAGCAGTGGGTGCTGGCAAGAGGAAGAGCTTCCTGCTACAACCCTAGGAGAGCAGGATCTTTCCAAAGGAAGGCATATTCATTTCTGAGGGGGAAATATCAGTCACTGCAGGAGACTGCCCCCTGCAAAACCAGTCCAAATGAGCGCTGGTGCTACAGTGGATGTGATCTCCCCATCCTGAGGACAAACAATGACATTCCAAAAGAGGAAAAGTCCCTGCTTTGGGTACCAAGGGGATCACTGTCAGGTAGGAGAGTAGAGAACAAGGGTCAAAGTAGCTCATTTGTCAGTTTTCAGATGCAAGCACCATGATGGGTGCCATGCCATCTTTTGAAGTGGAAACCTGTGAGAGAGATGAGTCTCTCTTTGACTTTGCTGTTTGTTTAAAACTGGGACATCCAGAACCTTTCTGCATTGCATTCTTTGCACTTAGAGGCAAAAAAATGAAAATGAAAAAGAGACAGAGAGTTCAAGAACAGCAGATAAGAGAAAAGAACAGACTATAGTAAGGGCAGGAACACTGGCAGACAGTCCAGTGCAGATGCTCACTCTTCTCTGAAGCATAAGAGCAGCACAGAAAGCTCTGAACAGGCAATCACTCACTTAGCAGAGCTTTCAAAGGACCAGCCTGTCCAAGACATGCAAAGCACAAGCAGGATCCCTTACCTCCCGACAAACAGTTGCCATGTGTCCTACAATTATCCTTTTCTCGCTGATCACCTGAGCTAAGGAGCCTCCGTCCATGTACTCCAGCACCATCCAGACATCCCCATGTGCAAGGTAACTGGAAGATGAAAACAACAAGTGGGGCTGAATGTGCACAGCTAAATTGCCATATCAAAGAATAGCCTGGTGTTGACTTTTGGATCCAGGTCACTGGTAAATGAAGATGGAATAAAATGAAGACCCGCTCCACCTAGGCTATCCAGTGCTTGCAGTCTGTGCTGTCTAAATGAGGAAGGCACATCTGCACAGAAGGAGATGGCTTGGGTGTCAAGCAGGGGAAAAAGGCAGGTTTGTGATGGCAAGGATAGATCTGGAAGTAGACATATCCCGGGCAGCTGCTTCATCATCCTCATACACAAATTCCATCCACAATTAAATCCAGCAACAGGGAGACACAGTTTCCACAGCTTTTATCCAGGGCACGTGGGTGTGCAGCACTGCAGACAACCTGGTAGAAAAATTATCCTAAAAGTTATACACAAATGGGAAAAGCAATTTCAAACCTGGCAAATGATGTATCTCCTGTCCCAATCTTTTGGCATGCAAGGCAATGGAAATAGTGGGAACAGTGCAAGGGGAATCATTTCTCAGATACTCTCTCTGCACTCCCCCTCTGACACTCAGAATAATCACGCCCCGAACCAGCAAAAGAACATGCAGCAAGTGAACATACAGGCTGCTGGCTTAGTAAGAGAGCCACATTTCTGGAAACAATCCTCAAGTTGTCTTTCCAGGAACCATGAATGTTGACAGAACACAATCTCCTCCCATGCCAGTGAATAAAGAGCTTTTAAACCTCTGCCTTGCAAGTACAGAAACGAACATCCCCAGAAAAAGAGTAGAACTACTGACCTTTCTAGGTAGCTAACAATATTGGGGTTCTTCTTTTCCCTCATGACCAGGATTTCTTTTAAAGCATCCTCGCAGCCCTGCTGCTGGAGATCGATTTTCTTTATGGCCACCTATAACGGTGTTGAAAGCGTTAGGAACAGACATTACAAGAGCCTCTTTCTTCTCCACTTGTGGGCCAGAACACCCTGTCACCCCAGTCAAAAGGGACTCTAAACATCAACCACAAAGTGCTACCAACACTATCTGCACACACTCACTTCACAAACAGTCTTTGTTTATCACCACTTTTATAACTTACATGTTTTGCTAGCCAAAAGCAATTTTGCTCAGTTTTGTTCTTTGCTTTCTTGTGAAAACAAACTGAAACCGCTGACAATTTATTGGCATTTCCAGGGACTCTGACCAGTGTTTCAGAAACTGCTGCCATTCTTGATTGTGCACCAAAGTAAGTACACAGACTAGAGAGAAAATGCTGCCCAAGAAACAATTCCAAAATGTCTCAAAATAAAGTTACAATCCTAGCACATCCTAACTTCTTCAATATGGATTTTGCATCTATGAAGAACATTGTTGAACGTGGTTTTGACTTGCAATTATGTAGTAGGTGTAAAAAGGAAGAATCCTTTCTGTGCTACACTATGGATATACCCCCAGATTATAAACAGGATTTAGGGCTTTCAGATGCCTTGTAGACCTCTCTTCAAGTGCACTTCCTGACTACAGCACTGCAAATGGATAAATGAACTACCAGGAAGATGGAGTCATGTTTGTTGAGAGACAGAAAGGAGAATTCAGGACTCTGAACTTTTAGCCCCAAAGAGCACTGGGACTCTCCAAGACACCACCATTTGTCCTGTACAGTAGAAATAGCATCTCTGTAATGGGATGGCACTGCCACAGGGGACAACACAATGCTGTATTGTTAAAGGCTCTTCATCTACTTCATCTCATCAATCTGTATGTGTGGGTGTGTGTGGGAGTGTGCGTGCGTGCCTGTGTGTGTGTGTGTGTGTGTGTACAAGGTTCCCTTGGACTGAAATGCAAAACTGCACTCCAGACAAGATCTATCTGTAGGTGCTGTATTGTATTTTCTAGCTGAACCACAGGATGGAAAACAATGGGAAATGCTATGTGTGTCTGAACCTGGGCTTAAGAGGAATTGGGCCAGAATGTTGGCTGTTGCCAGCAGCTAATCCATGCACATTTCTCCTGTAAATCCAAGCTGGCGTGTCCTTCTCTGAAAGACACTGCTGCCATCCTTGCATTCATTTAGCTAGGTAGGAAGGACAAAGTCTGTCCAAAATGAAGGGACAGCCTTTGCAGCCAACATAGGCAGCCCAAAGCTCTGGGCACAGATAACATGCCAAGGGAAAGTGCTCAGGAGCTGCAAAATGCTCATGGGCTGTTGCACTTACTGCTCGTCCTGTGGCAGGATCAAAGGCCTTATAAACGGTTCCAAAACTCCTGGAAACAGAACAGAAGCAAGAACAGAGAAGCTGTTTAGTGCTGAGGAGCAAGAGGCAGCCCAGGTAGGAGCTCTCTGCTGCCTGTAGTGTCTCTCAAACACCAGGGTCCATCTGCTGTTTAGCCAATAGCACAGAAGCCCAGCAGCACTCTGCCAAGAGATAAGCTGGGTCCATTGGTAAGAAAAAGGGCTGCTACACATCTCAAATGTACACACTAGGTTTTGGAAGCAGGAGTTTCCTTTGCCTTTTCTTTTTGTGTCTCTGTATGTCCCATGCCTTTTCAGGCACTGAAACACACAGTCCTGTTGGGCCTTCTCACCACTCTCTTTTGATTCTCTCTACACAACTCAGGCAACACCACACCAACTTTCTTATTGTCCTGTTCACTGAATATTGTTTTCCACAAAACGTTGGAAAGAAATGCTACTCAGAGCTGTTATTTGACATCTGTCAGGAGGGAAGCCACTCTCTGAGTTTTTTCTTCTTCCATTCGTGTGGCCATATTACCTTAAATCACACAAAACCATGTCTCCTAGGAAAATCAGCAAACAGCTGCCACACACTTGAAGGAAAGGAAGGCTTCCAGGTCCTGCTCATTGAGGCAGGCAACACATTGTCAGCATCCAGTTATCTTTGATGATGCCCAGTGATCAGTACTGAGACAATCTAAAGCCAGGCTCTGAAGATGCTTGCACTTGCCTGACTTCCCACTTGATATTACACCAGAAAAATACCTGGCCCACAATTTTGTATAAGTAAGCATGGCTGCACTCACCCACTGCCAATAATTTCCCATCTGCTGTATTTCTCTTCTGGATTTCCCATTGCCACAACATGACCTGAAAAGACAAAATGCAAGAAGCAAACTTCAAAAGAGAGATACTGACTTGCAGGAGGTCAGAAACTCAGCTCCACTCTCTGGGGCTCTGAGCAATTCTCCTGGGTTGATGTTATCCCCAAATCGTGTAGAAACCAACCCAGGACAAAATTTATGATCAGTTGACTAACAACCAAAGTAACAATGATAACAACAACAGACCGAGCAGGACAGGCAGCTCTGTAGCACACGTGGCCTTCCCAGAGTCAGACTGTCCACACTGCTTTGAAATGTTACCCTGAGAGGAAAGTAAGGCCATGGAGAAACCAACAGAGCAAACAAAGATCAGAAAACTACAGTCATCTACAAACGGGTAGGAGAGCTAAAAAATCATGACCCTTTCTCTTCTTGGGGATAGGCCCTCTCTTGTAAGATTCAACAAAAGATTTCATACTTGTAAAGATTATATGCACGCTGGGATCTGGAACGGATTTTAACACCAGCTGCATTTTGTAGAGAAGATAGAATATTGAAAAGTGATTTCCAGGAGAGGAGGGATCTACCTCTTAGCAGTTTGCCTAAAAGATGCCTTGACATTTTTAAAGAACAGCAGCTCATACTACAACCAAGAGCAGTGGCTGTAAGAATTTGGACCCTCTTAATTTATGAGCAGCCTAAGTTCTGAAGACAACTCTGTCCATTCCCCTCTAGTGAAGAACTACACTGCTTGTCTTCAGCCTGAGGTGCGGCAGTCTCCAGCGCTGGACTCGGCCCATTGAACATGGGCCACGTGCCCTGACATTCCAAATGGGCACAGCTGAGACAGGGAACAAGGACAGTGCTGCTCCTCAGGTGCAGCCCTGACACAGACAGCTGCCCACATGAGATGCTGATCCTGTCACGAGCCCAGGCAAAGCTGCAGCAACGGTCTGGCAACTGAAATCTCACAGCTAAGGAAGGCTCCAGGCTCTGCAGCCACTCCAGCCATCAGTGGCAGGGCAGGTATGACAAAAAGGTTGGTAAAGCCCACAAATGGCCACTGACAACCACTGTGAAGTCAGAGCCAGAGCTCCACTATGAGTTGCTGACCTCACTCAAGACACACCACCATTGTCTTTGAATTCAGAGACACAGAGGAAGAGATCAATCCACCTTTTGTGCCAACGGCTGATGGCAGACACTGAGTCAACTGGGCTCGGTTCTGTACCCGACCAGTTATTCTCTGACAGCACTGCACTGGCAGCTATTGCCAGTTGCAAGAAGCGACTCCGTTGGTTGTACTTTAGAGACACCAAGGCCTTGGTGTCCTTTCCTAGGATATGATCTGTGCTGGGATTCAGGCTGGTGCTTAGTATTCCAAGAGTATTTATGGGCTGGGCATGAGCTGGGACAAAGCGCCTGGTACCAGAGGAACATGCAGCAGAGGGGCTGCAGGCTTGCTCCTGAGAATTGCCTGCAGGACAGTTTCATCTGACAACATAGATGTGTCTCCTTGATGCATTTCCTAAGCATTCAACTAGCATATCTGAGAGGGACTGTAAAAATGTATCCAGTTTTTCTTCTTCTGCTGCACATTGAAAAGATGTCATCCTCTCTAATTCCTAAGGATTGTTCTAAGAATAAAAATTTTTAAACATTTGGGGAGTAGTAAAAAGATCTCTTTCTCTGGTATTTGTGCTCTCACCTGCTGTTCTTTTCAAAGAAATTGAACTAACCAAAATGTAGCAGTCCTACCAAAATTAACAATAGAAGGAATTCTAGAAGTACTACCAGTCATAAAACCAAGACCAGTGTGAAAACAGCCCCACAGTCACTCAATTCCCCTGAAGCATTTTGTCTCCAATGGCTGGTGACAAATCAGGGGATACAGGGACATCTAGAAAGCCAAGTATTCTGATCAGTTTGGCCAGACTAGCACACACACATCCCCTGGGTCATTTGCTGTGTTGCAGCTTTCTACTGCTCAGGAAACAATGCAAGCTTTTGCCTTTGCTGCACAGGGAAGCACAGGCACAGCCTCCCCACTCCCAGAAGCCCTCAAAGCAAAAGGAATGCCCCAAGTGCTCCCTGGCTGCCTTGAAGCTCAACTATAGTTTCTGCAGGGAGTCCAAAATGTGTCTGACACCACAGTGGGCAGCAACATGTGGCACAGCTCATGCTGAGGCAAACACACAACACACTGTTGGATCACACAAGAAATGCATGGGACGTACTCAGCAGCTCCAGGCACTGCTCCTCTCCCTCCTGGTGCAGCTGCTCTGCCTCCTGGCCTGAGCTGGGAGAACTGCTGGTGCTCAGGTTTTCAGGCTGTGGAGAGGAGCCCTCTTTGGAGGATGCTGTTGCAGGGGCAGCTTTGATGGCATGGCCTGCATCCATCTGGGACAAAGAAATTTGTTTGTGTCAGAAAGGTGGCTGGCAGAGATGCCCCAAACAGTGCAGTTCAAAGGTGAGCCCTTAGGAATAACAGTTGTGTTAGGCTGCAAGCAGAGCTGTCACTAAGCCCACTAAGCAGCCAGAGACTCCAGCTTGTCACAGCCAGCCATGCTAGAGACTGTGAAAGGGAAAGAACAATTTAAAATTTCACCCTGTTCTGAGGATTGCATCCACCATGGACAGAGGCAACTTGTTCATAATCTGTGTGGGCCACCATGTTCACCTCAACAAAGCCCTCAAAAAACAAAAGTGAGCAGTAATAAGCCAGCAGTAATACATTCAGAGGATTGCTGGCCACTGGCCAAAGTACTAGGCCACATAGTACTAGTACTAGCAGCAGCTGAGGTTCAGCAGCCCAGCAAGTGTCCTTCTGATCAGTTGTGATGGAAAGCACAGAGCCTGGCAGCCAGAGGCATTGCCCCCATCCACCATCTGCTCTGCAGGAGAAAGGTGAGAAAAAGAGACACCACTTGTTACATGACTGCACTGCCTACTGCCCCTTCACTCACCTGTTCCTCTTCAGCATGCCTCAACTGCAGCTGCATCTCTCGCATCCTTTCCATTCCTTCTCTCAGCCACTTCTCCATGGCCTTCATTTTCCTCCGAGCTTTCTGCAGCTTCTCCTTGATATTCTGTCAAGCAAAATTATACTGGCACCTGCCATCATGCTCAGGTTTCTCTTTTTCCAGTCTCAAAAGCATGTCCATTCAGCCACTTCCTGCTGCTTCTCTACCCAGCTCTAACCCTTCCATACTAACTCTTCTTCCTGGTGCTCACTGCTGGAGCCTGCCAGGCTCTTTGCTCACAGTGCCTGCACTAGGCCTTGCCTCCCCTTTCCTGTGACTTACAGTTCATGTTCCTGTTACTGCCCTTCCCTCTGCTACCTGCCTAGTCAGACTCACCTGCCCATTCTCTTGCTCCTCCTTCAGCTCTTCCTTCAGGAGCTCTGCAAACTGCTGGCTTTGTTTTAACTTTTGTTGCAGCCGGCGCAGCTTGCATAAGAGCTTGACCTTCTGGTGCTGCAGCTGCACAGAAAGGAAGAGAAGATGGCTTCAAACTTCCTACACACCACTTGGGTGGCAGCCAAGACTGATGTGCTCACTCTTTCTAAAAGCATTTTGTTCTCACTCTCCTGTTTAGAAGGGGCTAGCTAAGAGACAATCCCACCCACACAGTGTCCAGACAAGCAGTGCCCATTTGCCTCTAGACTGGCTCTGCCTTAGAGCTTTTCTTATTCACATTGCACGCTGGCAACTTCCTGCTTCATCTCCAGCAGGTTTTTCTCCTGCTCCCTCTGTACCTCTGCCAGGAACTTGTTCCATTGCTCCAGCAGCTCCTGCATCTCCAAACGCTGCTTTTCCAGCTGGCTCTCCTGATGAGAAGAAGAAGACACTTGCAGATCAAGTCCCAGTCCAACTCCCCAAAGGAAGAAATGAAAATTTCATCCCTCCCACAATCCCCCACCTGAAGAGTGCACAGTAGTGACTTTGTGTCCTCCGGTTCCAACAAGAAACTTAGGTGGATGATTAGCAAGTGGAAGGAAAGGAGATGTCACCTTCCTTCCCACTCTATTGGCTTCACGTTTCTGGCCCCTCTCTCCTTAGGATTTCTGTTATCAGAGGCTCTGTCCTCAAAGTCCCTGTGTCCTTTGATCAAGGAAAAGCTACAGCTGGACTGCAGGCCTAGGAGGAGGCCAACGTCCCATTGTCCTAGTCACAAGACAGGCCTCCATCTGAAACACCAACAACATGGGACCTGTTTCATATGGTTAAAGCCCAAAGGGAAGACCTTGGTCCACCCTAGAATGACAGAAAACAAATAATCTTGTTTCTGGGACTGCAATTGGAAGCAAGGGCAGCAGTCTGCTGCATGGCACAAGGGTGTGAGCAAGATCCTTCCTCTTGGCTGCCTTGCTTTGGCTGAACACCACCCAGCCTCCTGGGTATCTTGGCATATGCCCATCCTGAAATGGTGGCTGCATTGACTGGCCCAGCATCATCCTCTGGGGCTTCTCAGGCTCTCAAATATGAGCCCTTGAAGCCCTCTGCTGCCTGGCCCAGCAACGTGTGGCCTACAGCAGCGGCTTGCAGCCATGCCACCTACTCAGCCTGCTCTTCTGCTGAGCCAGCCCACCAAGCCTGCCTGAAAGATTCAGTCCTACCAGTGTTTCCAGCTTCCTTTTTTCTTCCTCCTGAGCAGCTTGCCAGAGTCTGAGAGCCTTGGTGCACTGCTCTTCTGCCCAGCGCAGCTGTTCAGCCATGTTTTCACACTGCTGCTTGCTGAAAGATCTTACAGCTTGCAGCTCACACCAAAGGCCCTTCACATCCTCTGCAAACGTGACAAATGGCAGCAGTCAGACACCAGACAGGCAGAGGACCCTGCTGACCTTAAAGCCTTTCAGTTGCAGGCAAGGAGGGACCTGCCCCCAGCTCCTGCACTCCTCGGAAGCCCTGCGGACAGAGCTGGCTTTGCAGCAGCCGCACCGGGCAGGACGATCACCAGAAACAAAGCGCACGAGGCTCTCACCCAGGATCAGCTCCTTGGCCTGCGTGGCTGAACGAACTTGGCCTTCCAGACGGCTCCTGGCCATCTCCAGCTCCGACACGCGCTGCCGAGCCTCCAGCAGGCTGCATTGCAGGCTCTCCTTCTCTGACCTGCAAGTTGTGAAAATGAAGAGAAATTGTTCCTGGCACACAGGGGCAGTTTTCCCAGGGAAGTGTCTCTTGAAATCTGTACACATGAGGATGGAAAATGATTTGCATGGAAACTCAAATTTTTGCTTCAAATAGCAAAGCAGGCCCGTCCAGGTGATTGGGCAGCCTTTCCTCATGACCTAGCACAGCAGAGAATGCCCAGCTGTGTTTTATCTCAGCAGCCAAAACTCAAATTGTGCAAACTGGGCCTGACACACCCTTCATGGGTGGCTGTGCCTACAAAGTCTCTGCCAATAAGCAAAAGCCCAGCGTCTGCTCACAGCCCTGAGCTCATCAGCATTTCCAAGTCACTCTGCAGATGGACAGAACACAGTGCTCTCCTGGCTGACTCGTCAATGTTTACAGCCTTCATATTGTATGTAGAGATACTTTGTTTGCCAGTAGCTGTCTTAATCAACTAAATGAATGCATTGAACCATATATGAAAGCTCCCTCTTCCCTCTAGCAACATGAGTAAGAAACCAGAACCAGGCTTTTATCTGAACAAGAATGATAGAGGTGGGACAGAGATTCTGTCATGTAAACTACTGGAATGTCCCAAAAAAGAACACTAGCTACATTTATGTAGGGCTAACATAGCCAGCAGTTCCCAAATATGGTTGCGCTCTTTAAAAAGGAACCAGACAAAAGGACCTTGACAGGTTATAGAGGTGGGTGAACAAGTGAGCAAGAAGCAGGGCTCAGCAAGAATTCCCAGAGACTGTTGAGAAGTCTCACAACCTTTCCCTCCTGCTGCTGCTGCTGCTTGTAAACAATTCTATGTCCTGCACCATTCTTCACAAGAGTTAGCTCAGAAGGGTCTCAAGATTTTCAGCATGACCCTTCAGATTCATCTGAAGCATTGGCATCCTACTTATAACATTCACATGTAAGAGTTGTCAGTTCTGAAAATCCCATGTCAGACTACTTGGCAAGGAAAGAGTGTTGTTCAAATGCACTGAAGGAGAAGCCAAAAGCAGAGGAAAACTTCTGGTTTCAGCAAACATAGGAAGTATTTCCCTGGTACTCAATGCAGTGCCAAGTTGCTTTGCTTTGCGTTTGTCACAAGAGTGTGCAAAGGGTTCCAATGCAGTGCCCAAAAGAGCTTTGAGAGCTTGAGTGGTCTGAAAAATAACATTCAGGCCACAGTATCCTTTTCTTTTTTTCTCATATCTCATCACCTCTATGTCTGAGAAACATTTGGAGAGCACACAGGAGGCAGTACATCCTGATGTAATGCTTATCACCTTTGTAATTACACACCTTCAATAATGTCCCACCCAGGGTCCCCTCCTGCCCTTACCTGGCCTCTGCCAGCTGCTCAGAAAGGCCTCGTAGGTCCCGCTCTGCGGCTGCCAGTCGGGCTTGCAGGGCAGCGTTCTCTTGCGCCAGCACCGCCTTGTCCCTGCACACCTGGGACAGTGTGTGCCCCTGGCCAGAGAAGTCCTGGAGAAGCCTCTCCAGAACCCTGGGGGCTGGCTGCTGCGGGCGGCAAACCTGGAAGCAGGGGGGACACCATTTTTGTAGAGGAACAATAACAACACACTCTTTGTCTTAGTTTGCTGCCAGAAACAGCATTTGGGGCAGTCCTACTAGGACAACTCCCTCTCCCACTGGTGCTGCTGAGGAATAAGGTGAGCATACCTGTGGCACTGCCAGAGGAACTCCCTCCTTCAGCTGTTCCTTCTGAGGCTGCAATTCCTCCTCTGTCTGTGCCTCCACTTCAAACACCCTCTCTAGTGAGGGGTGGTGCTTTCTCTCAAATGCAGCCAACTCCTTCCATCTGCAACAAGAGGACAGATGAGAAAACCATTAATAGCAGCACAGTCTACTTGCAAAAGCAGGACTACATAAAATGTCCAATTTGGGGCAGTCTCCAGCACTTCCAACAGGCCTCTTATTCTACCTCAAGAGAATGCTGGAATTGCCTCCCTAGACCTGCATCTCTCTTTGTCCTTTGTGCAGGGGACAGAGTCACCAGTGAGAGAGTCAAACAGGCTTCCAGAAGCCACAAAACTTTTCCAGAAAGCACAGCTACTCTCAGCTTAATACCTTCCTGCCTGCTGGGTCTTACACTTCTATCTGATACAGCAAATACTGCACATGCAAAAGTTCTTTTTGGGATAAGACATCCTTGGTAAGTTTATAGGAGCACTGCCACAATGACTCTTGCTTTAAGTATTGGTGAAAGGAAAGAGTGCTCAAGCTATAGCTTGGAGAGGAGATGCTATGAATTTCAATCCAATATTCAAAGGATCCCCAAATGGTTTAGGCTGGCAGGGACCTCATGAAACTAAAAGCCCAGTTTCAGCTCAGAGCAATTGGGGTCAAGCTACAGCATCTGGACAGGCTGCTCAAGGCTCTATCCAGTGGTGGCTTCCAAATTTCCAGAGGTGGGATCTGCACAAGCTCCCTGACATTCTTGCCTTTGTTGTTCAATGCTTTTCCTGAGGCCCAGCCTGAACCTACCTTGCTTCTACCCTGGTCCATTTTGGAATGCTTTTTGTCAAGGTTTGAGAAGCAAGTGCCAGGAGGTAGCTTTGCTGTAGGTTGGTTGGCAGCATATCCTGCCCAAAGGCTGCTCAGTGATGAGAAAGCCAAATTTTTTCTTTGATGCTGGGCCTCCTGAAGCTCAGCAATGCCCAGCCCTGCCCAGAGAAAGTGAGAAACCTCAGCACACACCTGAACTCCTGGGCGCTGCACACTCTACCCGTCCTCTCCTGCCGCTCTGCTTTTTCTGCCTGGGCCAAGGAGTCCCGGCTGGCAAGCAGTTCTCCTGTTGGAGCCTGCAAGGAATGGGCAGGGAAAAAGTACAAACAAGCAATAAGGAGCAGGGAAGTTGGCTCCTGAGATCTGGGAGAAGCAGCAGCAGAAGGCAGAAGCTGTTGTGTGGGGGTGTTGATGTGGGTATGTAAATAACTCTTGAATTACTATGGAAGTGTCTTTCCCTGCTCTACACTGGTCAACTGGTTCCCTTCAGTATTTCAAGCATTGAGGAGCAGCCACTAGGAACTGCATTCTAGCCCTTCATTGACAGACCCTGTCTCTGCCATGCAGAGCTTCTCTGGATTCTTCTCAGCAGGCTCGGGTCATGTTAAACTTAAGGGTGCCATTGAAGAAGTGACTGTAGCTACCTAGACAGTGCAGGGAGAGGGGCGGCTCCCTGCAGGCAACCATGGATTCTCTGTACCCCACAAGGCTCTGAACTGGACCTTGGGACCAGTCTCTCCGCTGACAACAGGGAGTCCGCACAGACACTGTGCACAAAGGGGCTCACTTTCACACCAGAACTAAACAACATCATGCTACAGCTCATCTAACACCAAGGGAAGTTCATAGTCCCCGTCACAATGCCAGGAAAATTATGCCTGCAATATGAAAGTTCAGATCCCATTTTCCACGTGTCAGTGGCTGGGCTGAAGCACCAGGTCATGGCAGTACTCCAGCCCGCAGCATCTTCAGCCACAAAGGGCAAGCGCTGCCTGAGCAGAAACCTGCAGCTCTGCCCTGCACCAAAGCTTTGCACTGTACCAGCCAAAGCTCCACTCACTGCTTCAGGATGCTCAGGCCCTGGACTGGCAGCCCGTGGACCTTTACTGTCCTTTGCCTCCCGTTTGGCCTCGGGAGGAAGAGAGCGAGCCAGAGGAGGTTCTGCTGCTGGTGTGGTGCTCTGCAGACAGACAGACAGACAGCACGTGAGGGAAATGGAATAACATCCAATTTAGAACATTATTCTTTCTGAGCCTTATCCCCAGCTGTCCTAAGCAGGAAAAATAAATAATAATAAATTATAAATAATAAATTATAAATAATAATAAATAAATAATAATAAAAATTAATAAATGAAAAGCACCCGGAGCTTGCCAGTCCCTTTGTCCCCATCAGGGCTCTGTGGGCAGGTGAGGCTGGGGCCAAGGGGCAGAGCCCACCCCGACCCTTCCCTCCGTGCCCTGCCCTTCTCCGCAGCTGGCAGAGGACAGGAGCAGAGCGGCCGAGCACCTGCACCAGGCCCTGCCAAACCTGCAGAGCCCACAGAAGCCTCTGCGAGAGGCAGCCATCAGGTTGTAGTAAGGAACGAGGCCCAGACTCTCTGAGAAACTCCACTTCATTTTATTAAAAACACCGAAGGATAAGCACGGGCCCCACCTGAGAAGCAAGACAGACAAATAACTGTGCACTGCTCAGGGTGCTTCTCCAGATCCCGAGATCTATGGAAGAAAGAGAAAAACCCAGGTGCTGGGCACCCGGGGGTTTTTAGAGTCTCTGGTGTTTCCAGGTTAGTGTGTTTCTCAGTCTTCGTCTTCATTGCTCCTTTTTCTGGCTGCTGGTTGGCCCATATTGGGGTACAATCTTGACCAATCATTCCAGAATACTCCAATCCCATAGGTCAGCTCATCCTCCCACCGCAGTTCAAACCGCTGTCATCACCCCTGAGGCAACACTCCAGAAACTTCTCCTCATTCCTCCACCCAAACCCTCGTCAACCCACCATAGTGGCCACACACCCGCAGCACATTAACATTTCATTAACAATGCATACATACCTTCACTATATTAACCAATAACTTACAACTCCATCCCCAAAAGGCAACTCATAAGAACTTCCCCTCTAAAACTTTGATTGGGCTTAAGCTCGCTTCAACCCTTTAAATCAAACTGCTTCTTCATGAACCCAGTATAGTTTTCGGAGCCTCTGGTATTTCATATAAACATCTTGAGCTGTTCCCGAGTTCTGGTTTTCCGCTTGCTTTTCTACTTTCATCAGTTTGATGTTCTCAACTTCTTCATTACTTAGTCTGTTTTTAAAACTTAATTCGAGGGAACACAGTATGGTTCTCCTGATCACTCGGGTCAAGCAGGGGATTGCACAAGAGTGAAAAATAATAGTGATTAGTGCACCTCCAGCAATTATTAATGCCTTTTTCCACCATTCTCCTTTAAAAATGTTATCCCACCAATTGGTTTTAAATAATGGGGTCCACTGTTCCACAGGAACATGGGTTAGTTTCCTGATGTTGGTAGTTGTATTTTTAATAATATCATTATGATCGTCTATCCCTACACAACATTCTGATGAATTAAATTTTCCACATACAGCCTGTTCTTCTGCTATCTTCAGATAGCAGACAATCCAGTGTCAGTCTGTTCTGGTAAATCTTTGTTTTCATTTGTCAGGATTGGGGCAAGAGTAAGTCCAGGACAAAGGTGGACTGGCTGGAAACAATTTCCAACAATGCTTGTAACCAAATCATCCTGTTCAACAAATATATTGGGGCTCTATAGCCCCATGACCCATCTTGGGGCCAGCTGGCAGGGCCATAGGTAGCTCTAATTCTTTCTGGTGGCCATTCTTCCTCCTCCCACTTCTGTGCTCCCCCTATTTTTGTATATCCCTTTTCCTTCTTGTTAACTCATCATAAAGGGGTACTCCTAGATGTTGTCCTTCAGCCCAGGGAAGTAGGAAGAAGGATGGTTTTATGCTGTCTAGTGTGCAATTACCTACCCAGTCTTTCGGGAGTGCTACATAAGCAGTGCTTCCGCAAAGCCAAAAGAGACCTTCTGGGTCCCTCCAATATTGTGGTTGTTTCTCCAAATTAATACTGTTTTCACTCCAGAATTTGGGGACTGGGGATCACCTAAGAAGGGATTAGGTTCTCTGGTGATACATTCACATAATTTTTCTCTTTCAACAAATGAGCATCCCTGTTTCTGTTTTCTGGACCTGTATATATTTGATGACTTTGGAATCCACCATTGATGGGTATCATTAGACATATAGTATCTTTTACAATGTAGCTCACCTACATAAATTATGTGTTTGGAACCTCTCATCCATCTACGCTCTTTACCAATTACTTCTGACTTTAAGTTCCATGTTTCTTCTGGTCGCCTGTCTGGTCCAGGTTCCTCCTTTTCTGTGGAGACCCAGAAAGGCATTCCCAGTTAGGGAAAATGAGAGGCCTCCAGCCCTGTTCCCTCTCCCTGTCTGTCAGCCTTTCGGTCACTCCCACCCTGTTTCCCTGTTGGCTGCCGCTGAGCCCCTCGCACCCGGCCCTGCCGGCACAACAGCAACAGCAACACCAACACCAACACCAACACCAACACCAACACCAACACCAACACCAACACCAACACCAACACAAGCACGCCCAGCAACACAGCCGGGGACACAAACTCACTCAAAAAAGCAAAACGGTCATTGCCACAAAAGTTTTGGGAAGTGTCAAATGGTTTAATGTGAAAAATAGATACGGATTAATCACCTGAAATGATACCAAAGCAGATGTGGTTGTTCATCAGACTGAAATAAAAAACAATAACCTCAGAAAATGTCTCCACAGTGTAGGAGATGGAGAATTTGTGGAATTTTATGTAGTACAAGGGAGAAAAGGCCCCCAAACAGACAATGTTACAGGGCTGGTGGAGTCCCAGTGCAAGGAAACATTCACACACCGAACTGCAACTACTATCCACATCCTAAAAAACATTGTCCCTCACACAACAACCAAAGAGATAAAGCCCAAAGCCAACAGCCATCAAGTCACAGCAGCAATCCAAAAGCAAAGATAACATAAAACACCAATCAGCTGTCCTGCAACCTGAAGTCCATTCCTCTGTTTGCAAAACCTGCCAAACACTCCTTCAAATGCCTTCCCCCATTCCCTACTGCCTCCCTACTTCCCTTCCACTTTCCCCTTTTTTCATCCACAAAATAAGTCCTTTCAAAATTTCCCTAAATCCCATTACCCTTTCTTCATGTTCCTCCAAACTCCTACCCCCCTTTCCCTTCCATGGTCTCCCTCCCAGTCATGCTTCTCCTTACCTTTGCCACCCAGCTTCCAATCCCTTTTCCCAAAGTTCCTTTTAATACAAAGTGAGGCATGATATGGGGGGGGGGGGGGGGGGGGGGAAGGAAAATCTCCCAAGGTAACTACCTTTGTTTTTTATTCAAAATTAATTATTTCTATTTACAGTTTCAGCAGGTATTCCATCCCCATTCTACTTCCTACAAGCTCAATCACAGCTAAACCACATTGCTAACAGCCACCAGAGTGCCAGTCCATGCTGAAGAATCCTGTTACTGACTCAGTTTCCTGACAAGCCATACCAAGAAAACTTCACCTCTCTTCCTACCAGTTCCAAGATGCTTCAAAAATCTGTTCAGACATTAGAGACTCAAGAAATAGCTTGCATTTTGTAAATTGTTTTATGAAAACTTTTAATTATTTTTGTCATTTTGTGTTTTTTTAGTCACCTCAACCATTTAATTTTAAAACCTTTAAAAGAAACCTTCTTAATTAATAAAGAAAAGGGTAGTTGTGAAGACTCAAGGCATTTCTAATTAGGAGAAGCAAGCGCCTGTTGTATTCCCTAGGTCAACCCCATGCCCTACCCCTGACTGTCAGCCTTTCAGTCGCTCCCACCCTGTTTCCCTGTCCCCTGGTAATTGGTCCCTGATGCTCTCCCCACCCTGCTCATCCCATGTACTAAACCTAAAGTCCCACAAGCCCCTTAGCCTTTGTTCCCTGAACTTTGGATGGTGCACACATGTGGCTGAAATAAAACATCTCTGTAAAATTCCTGCAAAGGCCCTTCCTGCTTTTTTACTTGCTATCACCCCAAGCAACAACCAGATGCAACAATCTCTACCTCTGCCTTTATTCCTACCTGGAAGCAGGATTTGTCAGCAGGAGCTGCTCCAAGCTGGGAACGTGTCTGGCAGTGCTGATTCCCAGAGGCCTCTGTGTCCCGGGTGCAGCCGAGGCAGGAGCGGGTGGAAAGGCGCCGGCGCTGCTGCTGCTCTGCGCACTGAGCCCCGGCCGGGCAGGGCACGGCGCCCGCTGCGCTGCGGGTCCTTCTGCTGCCACAGCCCGGCACACCTGGGACAGGGTATCACCACCTGTGGCAAAACAGAGGGCTTTGTGGGGGCTGCATTGCTCTGCACACACCCAGGACACCTGTGGCACAGAGCTTTGGGCCCCCAAAAAGGTAAACCAGAGGGAACGGCTGGAAAAGATTTAATTTTCACCTTTCAATAGAAGTGCCTACAATGACAGTTACCCAGCAGGGCCCGATGCCCACTGCCAGCTCCGTGTGAGAAAGGAAGTGTTACTTTATTTCAGTGCTGGGTGCATGGGGAATCACTTTTCTAACACGTGCTCACTCAGAAATCTCACCTACTAGTTTGTAATCATGGAAGTAAAACACACTCATTACTTTGTTGAAACTCACAGGCTCATCATTATCCTGAATTACTTGACATGTTTCAATGACTACTCAGAAGTTATTGACAGGAGAGCAGGGGTCTCTTGAGGGTCTCTGCTGGTCATTTGGGGAACATCCCATTCCTCAAGTTCTCCTCTGATGGTCAAGAGCTTCCTCAAACCACTTTCTTTTCCTTGAATGCATTCCAGCTATCTTCTTAGAAGGGCCATGCTCTTTATTCTCAAAGCTAACATAGCCAGTTGCACACATTCATCACTGCATTGCAGGAAAAGAGGGCTCAACACTATCTGTTAAAGCTAAAGGAGTTCGTGATTTTTACAGTTAAACATATTCTCAACACCTTCATTCTCTGGGAACTGAAGAAAATAATTTTGTCAATGCAACTGGAAAATGCTTTTGCAGACTGAAACCACTATGTGTCTTTTATCCAGCAATTAAAAATAAAAACACAAATAGCCTACTGATACACTTCTGCTCCCTTCCAAATCAGTTCACTGTTCAAGAACAAGCCTCAGGCTCAGCCCCGATTCCCTCTGTGAGACATGAGGTAATATTTTGCTGCAGCCAAAAGTTTATTACAAAAAAAATGGAAGTTAATGGTTCGAGGTGTCATTATTTATGGTTTGGATCTGTTCCAGTTAATTTCTTGGGTGTTAGTGTGAGTGGAGAATAGAGCAGGGTTGAACAGCAGACCAAAAAGAAAATACAATAAGAGGGGAGAGGACAGACAGAAAAATAGGCAGTCAAGAGAAAATGTAAGTTTCTTGGTAGGTAGCCAATGGAAAAGGGGACAGGGATCACCCCCAGCCAGGAAAGGCAATAAAAAGATGCATTTTGTTGGAGTGTGTGTGTGTTCAGATTTTGGGGAAGGAACACACACACCCGGCTCTGCTGAATCTGTACTAAGAAATGGTTCTCTTTTGCTTTGATGAGTTTGTCCCCACTTAATTTTGTCCAAGAGTTGATTAATTTCTAAATCTCTCTCCCAGCAGCTCCGAGCTGCCTTGCACAGTGCTTGCTGTGCTCCAGAGAGCACACAGCAGGCTGGCCTGGTGCCCCGACTATTTCTGCACAACACTCTGCATTTCACACCTGTGCTGTGGCTCAGTGTAGAAGTGCAGGATTGCAGGCGCTTCCTGCCAGAGCTGTGTGAGGCACTGTGTGCGGCAGATGTGAGCTGGCAAGCTGCCAGTGCCTCCCGCTGGCCTGGGTCCCCTGGAGCAGTGCCGTGCCTGAAGGAGCTGCCCTGTGCTGGAGCCTGCGGAGCAGCCCGGCTCCCTCCCGCCGTGCCCAGAGTGCTGCACACGCTGCTGACCTTGCCAGGAGGGACAGGGCAGCCGGCACAAGGGCAGCAATGCTGAGCCAGGCCAGCAGCCCTGGGCTGCTGTTTGCCTTTCTCTGCTGCTGGGCAGCCTGCATGTGGCCAATGCCAGCAGCGTGTGCTGTGCCCAGCACGGCTGCGCTTCCCCTGGGCACCAGCCAGCTGCCAGTTTGGCTCTGGGAGCAGAGGATTCGCCCGGTGCCAGGAGGAGGCACCCAGGGCCGGGCTGCTGCCTCTGGCAGCTCCAAGGGCCTCCTTCCAGCCTGCCTCTGCCAGGCCCAGGCTGCTCCGGGCTCTGCCAGGGCTCTGCTGGAGCTCCAGCCTGGGCAAGGCGGGGCTCACTCTCCCCTCACAGTCACTGACAGCTCTGTACCACATCCTGGAGGCCTTTCAGAGCACCCCACTGATCTTTCTGCTTTCTCAGTTGATCAAAACTCTCCTCCAGCCAGAGATCGCACTTAGGGATGCAAATCCAAGAGGCAGGAACCCAAATGCTCTTGAGGCACATCTGAAGGCTGTCCCACTTGAGATGTACAAGACACGACACTCCGTAGTTCCCACAGCAGCAGCCAATTTTATCGAGTGCAGTTCCTTTCCATATGGTTTCCATATGGTTTTACAACACCTGTGCAGTTGCTCTAATTGGCTGAATTTGGTTACCACCCAGCGCATTTCCCAGTAGCTGCCTGTGTCCATGCTTGCCAGAGATTGGCTGGTATTGTTGGCATTTAAATCTCCCAGCTTTGAAATGCCTTCCTCCCAGGGATGTTTACCTCTTTTCCTTAATTACATAAATTGGTGGAATTATCATTTGGGTACCTATGACTATGAAGCCTCCAGGCCATCAGAGAAGGCCTGCATCTGCACAGGATGGCTTGGTGACCCCCCCTTCTCCTTTGGATTTGCCTGCAAATGTCACTGCCCTTTCTCCTTCAAATACAAGCACCATGGCTGGGCAAAAAACAGGCCAGTGGGCCATACTCCAAAGGCAGTGTGGTCTGGAGAGGAGAAATGAAGAAGAGCCTTCCCCACTTAGAAACCATACCAAATAAGCCATAAGTGTGACTTAGCTCCATTCAAAAACAACTGGCAATCCAGAAAGAAATGTTGAGTTTTCTGAATGAGTCAGAAGGAGGGAATCTTCCAAATGAGTTGAGGTTTGAGAAACATTCTTTATTTTTAATCCTGTTCTAGAGTCCTAATCCACAATTATTCTCCACAATCCTACTCTATGAAGATTGCAGAGTTAATGTCTTGACATGATCCTT
Source organism: Erithacus rubecula (assembly GCF_903797595.1). NCBI lineage: Eukaryota > Metazoa > Chordata > Aves > Passeriformes > Muscicapidae > Erithacus > Erithacus rubecula. Next base: position 3,527,371 of record NW_027635944.1, read on the forward strand.
ACATTCTTGTCTTCTTCTTCCTCTTCTTCATTGAAATGATGAGCGGTGCCAGGGTTGACGCTGGCTTGGCTGATATTAAAAACTTATGCTGTTCACAGGAAAACAAACAAACAAACAATAAATCATGACTTTCCAAGTTCAGTGCTTCACAGGCTCAATTAGGATTGCCCTGGTTCATTGAAAGATGTAGGAGGACAACAGGGCCACCTGCACATCAACATTCATGTGCTCGACCTTGCCATCACAGGAAAACCTGGCCCAGAATCCCATTCATCTATTTATTCTGGTGTCTTCATCTTGCTGGAATTTTTGCCCTGGAAATGGTGCTTTCTCTCCTTGGTGTTTCTTTCTTTCAGGAAACTCCAAAGACTCACAAAGAGGTGCCTGTCTTTGAAAGACAGCCATCATGCTAATTTCCACAGGCAGACAGAGCAGTGTCTACCTTTCCATGCCCTGCCCCTCCTGTGCTGGATGGCACCTTCCTTCCTTCTCAGCAGGGACAGCCGAGTGGCACTGGGTCCTGCAGTTCCCTCTCTGCCACACAACCTGGCAGTAACCCTGGGGCAGTTCCTGTTTGCTTGACCATGCCAGGCAGCAGATGGGGCTGGGACAAGTCCCTCTCAGCTGTCCCTGTTTGTGTGGCAGAAACCTCTAGAGTGGAGTGGGGGTCACAAACCAGGGCCCCTCAGAGGCTCACAGAGAGCCTGCCACAGTCCCTCCTTCCCACAGCCAAATCTCTGACCCCTTGGCTGGGACTGGCTTCCTTGGGTTCTTCCACCACCATTTCACACCTCTGGACCCTGCATTGCTCTACTTCAGATCTTTTGCCATTAGATAAAACTAAACACACCACCAAATTACAAAACAGGGCAACAGAAATAGTGAGAGGACAGAGCACCTCTCTTCTGAGGACCGACTCACAGAGTTATACAGCTTGGAGAAGGATAGGCCCCAGGGAGACTTTCTTGACACTTTCCAAAACTTCAATGTGGCTTCTGAGGGAGTGTGAGACACCTTTTTTAACATGTCCAGTTACCAGAGGATGTGGGCTATCATTTTTAAACAAAAAGGGGATTGACTTAGAGTAGGTCGAAGGAAGAAATTGTTTACTAGGAGCATAGTGCAACACTGGCAAAAGTTGCTCCAAGAGCTGGTAGGTGCCCCATCCCTGGAAACATCCCAGATCAGGTGGGACAGGACTCTGAGCAACCTGATATTCTTAAAGATGTCCCTGCTCATTTCAGACTGGACCAGATGACTTTTACAACTCTCTGACAACTCAGCCCAATCTGGGATTCCTCTCTCTTTTCACTTGATCAGCACCAGGATTGGAGGTGGGGAGGAGGGGGACACATCTGATGCCTTGGACTTCAGTGCAGGAGGAGCCCATTCCTCAGACACTGTTTCACTGCAGCCCCTTTGCATTTTACCTGCAGGAGCTGCTTGGCAGACCAGCGCCGTGCCTTGTCTGTCTGCAGGCAGCAGCTCAGGAAGTCCCGCAGCAAAGGCGAGAAGAGCTTGGGCTGCCGCAGCTTTGGGGTCCCTCCTGTGGCTGTCAGGTGCTGAGCCTGGAGAAAAAGGAAACACGAGGCTCCACCTGCTTCTTCCCCATCTGTAACTGCTCTCCCAGATGCCATTGTTTGACCTCCACTCTGCACTGGCAGTTTCTGCCCTGGCAGAGAGGCAGAGATGACTTTCCTGTACCAGCAAAACACCCAAACCCCAAAGCAAACACAGTTTTTTCAAGATCCAAAGGATCTTGCCTTGGCAGCTGATTTCTTGACTGATCCAGTCAGTGGGAACTCCATCAGCAAAAACATTTCTTCTTTGAGGGTTCACACCAGCTTGACAGGCTATTTGGAAGAGGGACTTTTCTACATTAATTAACTTTACTATTTCCAAAGTTTATTACATGAAAGACATCACTGAAGTGCATGTTGGTCCCGTAAGCACAGCTGCCATAAACCAAAACTCATCAAGCTTTTTGTCCTGTTCTAGTAAACAATGGGAATTGGAAGAAATAAAGGAAATCCACCAGGTATTCCTCAGGTAAGAAAACAAACATTTGGAATCTCATATTCCACACAAACACATTAAGATGCACACACAAATGTATTGAAAGGAAAATGCCTGTTTGGGCACACAAAGAGGGAACACCTGCAGCTCTGTTTCCCAGCAATCTGAAAGTTTCAGCTTCTTTATGTGGCAAAAGGAAATCTTTCCATGGGTAAATGGGAAGAAGGAGAAGTGCTATCCCTATGGCAACCCTCTGCTCATTTGGATACTCCAGTCAATGCATTTATGGTGTGCCATTGCAGAAAATGCCTGGCAAGAAATGGGAGGTTTTGGAAGATTCTCCATGACACCAGGCTCCAGCCTGGTCTCCATAAAAATGTCCATCACAATCCTAACAGCTCAGTGCTGGTGGCACTGAAAGAGATGGTGAGCAAAGGCACTTTGTTATTTTCCTCCTCAACCCAGAGGAAAATTTCCAAGCCTAAAACAGCAAGCACACTCCGCTTGAGTAAAAATAATTATGGCAGCTTTCTTTCCTTCTCCCATACAGCCAGTGCTCACAAAAGGGGATTTATCCTGTGCCTCTGCAGCTGAGCTCAGCCACTGGACATGCTGAGGAGCTGAAATGCTCACTGTCATTAGAACTGTGCAAGCCAGGGATGGCCCAGCTCCTGCATAAAGGAGCACAGCACTGGCATCAACCACAGCCCTTGGATCCCAGCCACAGGCACCTGACTGCAGCTCATCAACTTGTTAAAGTCCCAAGAAACAGCCAGGGGCTTGGTGTGCAATTCTAGCTGCAGTCGGAGAAAAACACATCCTAAACATATCCAGTCAACCCAGAGACATGAAAGAATAATGAACACATGACTGAAAAGCCTGGAAGTTTCAAAGACACACAGGATTGGGAAAAGATGTTACAGTATGCAGAAAAATTGATGTGCTGTGGCTAGAAAAGGAAAAGGCAAGCAGAACTGTTTGGGCACTGCTTTGGTCTTTGTTTTTATCTCTTTTTCTTTTTGCTTTCTTACTTTTTCTATAAAATTGAACCTCAGAAGATTCAACCTCCGTTTTGAAGGATATTTGTCACATATCACATGTCTAATCATTTTAAAAAAGAAATTTTGCTTCCTTTAGAAACAGACCTCCAACATTATTTTAAAAGCAAATGAGAAAGTCAGGCATGGCTTGAGGAAAAAATTGCCGGTTGCTGAACTGGTTACCAGTCACTTCCCTTCTGATGCAACCAAAACTACAGCAGATGCTGATGTGCTGCAGGGACATTTTTGGAAAGAGATATTTGTTTGAAGTGGTGCCAGCAGATGGCAATGGGATTTTGTCCAGTGGCACACAGAACATGGAACAGGTGAGAAAGACAGATCACTAAGTATTTGCACCTTACCCAGACAGAAGTTTGGCTCTGGCAAGGAACTTCTCGTTCCACCATTTCAATGCCCACAATTCCTAGAGACCATATGTCCACTTTGGGACCATATGGCTGACCTGCCATGACCTCAGGTGCCATATATCCACAAGTGCCAGCCACTGAGCTCCGTCTGCTCTGCTCACGGGTGAGCTGAGCAAAGAGGCCAAAATCAGCTGTGGAGAAAACAACACACCATGAAAGCCAGCTCAAACTGGGAATCAAGCAAAAGAATTCCCCACTCTATGCCAAAGAATGTGCTGTTGATGAATCTCCTGGAGAACTGTTCATGCTCAATTTCCTTGGTGCTTTAGCCAAGGAAGGAGGGAGTTGACCACTTCCAAAAAACCCAGGTTTTTAAACGCTGCTCACAGCAGGGCCTTTACTCCCCTGAAGGTTGAGATTGGATCTCCCTCTCTCTAAAAGGGACACACACAGACCAACACCACTCTTGACTGCTTGTGGCTCCTCATCATACCTCTGTGCACATTCCAACTGCACCTCCAGCTCAAAGCAGGTGCCCCTGCACTCCCACCAGCACCATTTCTGGGGAGTTGGCCTTCACTCAAAGCAACCCCACACCCCACATCCCTGGAACACTGCCCTGACCAAGAATGTACTGACCCAGCTTGACAGAGCCATCGGTTCTGAGAAGGATGTTGCAGCTCTTCACATTCCGATGGATCACGTGGTTTATGTGAAGAAAATCCAGTCCTTGCAGGCACTGGGAAGGAAGACAGAAACAGGAGGGCAAAAAATAGTGATGTGAGTTCATCTCACAGGAAAGGAAACAACTCTAAATGATTCCTTTTCCAAGGAAATGAGGAGTAATGGCAGAACACAGAGCCACTGACAGGAAGAGCTGGCTGCTCCAACACCAGCAGAGCAGGATCTTTCTAGGGAAAGGCAAGTCAGCTTCTGAAAGAGTAACAGCAACTGCTGTTGTAGACTGTTCCCAAACCAGGCAGAATGACTTCTGGTGCAGTGGATGTGCTCTCCATGCAGAGGACAAACGAAGGTTTGTCAAGAAAGAAAACATCCGTTCCTTTAGTGTGGATTACTTTAGGGTGGTTCCATGACAAGGGTTTTATTGTTGGCCTCAGCACAGATATGAAAGCATCACATCAGTCACCTTTCAGAAGCAGACATTGTTTTGGGTGCACTATTATCCTTCTTGAGACCTGTGAGAAATGAGTCTCTCTTTTTTCTTTGCTATTCATTTCAAGTCTTGCCATCAGCACCTTTGCTTTTACAGGCAAGGAATGCAGTACAGACAGGCTCAAGGTAAACATTTAAAGAGGCAGGATGGAGAACAGCAAATGCAAACACAAGAGACAGAATGAATATACAATAGCAGGAGATCAGAGTGCAGGAATAGAGTAGAGTGAGTTCTGGGGCACTGGCAGACAATTCACATGAGATGCTTTTACTTTCCCATAGCATATTAGCAGCACAGAAACAAAGCTTGGCACATGAAATCTCTCCAGTTCTGAGCCCCAGTTTCCCAAGCCCTCGGAAGCACAGGTGGGATCCCTGACCTGCCGACTGATAGCTGCAATCTCTCCTTCAGACAGGAAGGTCTTTCTGATGAGATCGCTCAGAGTGCCTCCATCCATGTACTCCATAACCAGCCAGAGTTCCTCATCCAGAAGGTAGCTGAAAGAAGGAAACAAAAATGTGGATATGAATGTGCGTGGCTACATTGCTGTTTGAAAAAAACAAGGGTTGATTCTTGTTTCTGGGTCACTTTCTGACAAGGACAGATTAAAAGGAATAGACGTTTCCTCTAGGCTGTGCATTGTTTTCAGTGTCTGCAGTCTCAAGGATAAAGGTACAGCTGTAAAAAAGACGTGTTAGATGGCAGCAAGTGAAAATGCAGTTTAGTAACAGATAAACAACCTATCATACTGTGTGTTTCTGGAAAAAGAGCACCTAGTATTCCTGGCATGCACAGCAACGGAAAAGAGGAGACACAATCCAAGGGAAAGCCTTGTTAGTTTATCCCCGTGTAAGAAGACACTTGAAATAAATCAAGCCCCAAAACAATGAGGTGGAAGTGAACTTAGAGGCCATTGATTTATTAAGATACGGTTGATCCAGGTTTTTGAACAATTTTCAAATTACATGTGCCAGGGAAGACTCATGCAGACAAGTTGCACTCTCTTCCCATCCACTGAGGATGAGCAGAACAATAATAATTTACTAATAATTACCAGCTCTATTCTCTGCCAGTAACCAAAGTGGGTTTTTACCCTGCGTGTTTGCAGTTTGTAAACAAAGTCATGGGACACAAGCACAACTCACCAGTCTAAACAGCTGATCACGCTGGGATTCCTACACTTCTTCATGACTATGAGCCCATTGAATTTTAGTTCCTTCTTTCTCACTCCATGGAGATTTATTTTCTTTATGGCCACCTAAAATGGCATTGAAAATCAGAAACTTGAGAAGTTGGTGGAATGAGACCACAGCACACATGACGTGAGTGATTTTGCAATGACACAGCTCAGCTGAGCCAAAGTGCCTTGTGAAGACATTGCAGTAATTAGGAACTGACATTTCAACAGCCCATTTCTCTGCTCCCTTGGAGGCCAGTTTAAGAACATGTGGCCACTGATACTTTGCATTGTCCACTTGATAATAAAGATGTCTTAACTATAACCCACAAATCTCTGACCACATTCTCTGCTGCTCTGTCTGGGATTCAGAAGTAATCCCTGCCTTGGGACTCTATGGATACATCCTGGGCTACAAGCAGGGCTTAGGGCTTTTAGGCATGCCTTGCAGATCTCTCTCTATGTGCAGTTCCCAAGTGCAGCACTGCAGGTGGCTAAGGAACTACCAGGAACATTCAGATGTATTTGCTGGCAGCAGAAAATGAGAACACAGCTCTGAAGCTGTAGCCCCAAAGAGCAGTGAGATGCTCTAAGGCACCACCTTTGTTTCAGCAAGTGAGAGCGAGCGAGCGCGTCCTTCTCTCAAAGGATCCGCTGCCCTCCTCGCCTTCCTTCTGGCAGCTGAGAAGGACAAGGACTGTCCCAAGTGCAATTTGCAGGCTGGCAACAGTCTGTGCTTCTTGTGCCTTTACTGCAGAGCTCTACCCAAAGCTCCAGCCACAGCTCACACCAGAGGGGAAAGCCCTCAAGAGCTGCAGAGTCTGCGGGGGCTGTTGACATTTACCTCTCTGCCTGCTGCCTTGTCGATGGCCCTACAAACCTCTCCAAAAGTCCTAGAAACAAAACAAAGCAAAGAAAGGAGAAGCCATTTAGAATTTGGAGCGAAAGCTAGCCCAGACATGAGATCTCTCCTATAAGTGCCTAAAACCTGCAGGATGCAGGAGGGTCTGCCAGTGCATGGACACTGGGCCTGTTCCTGGAGTGTTGCGGTTTACTGCCTCAGCTCAAAACCAGAGCTCATTCTTTGATCTCAGGCTTCAGTTTCTACACTGTGCGGTTCTTTCCTGACCATGGACTATTTCCTTCAGCAAACTCTTGGAAAGAAATGTTCCTGAGAACTGTTATCTCACAGATATCATATCAAGTAGGTTGCTCTTTCAGGCAAGCAAGATCCTCCTCCTTTCATTAGCATGGTTGTAGAATTTGGAGCTATTCCAAAATGCTACGGAAATTAACACAGAGCTGTCCCACACTTGAGAGACAAGGAGATCTTCCAGGTCCTGTTCCTTGCTGCAGGTAAGACCTTGGAGGCATGGAGATGTCTTTGACAATGCTTTCTGACCACATTCACAAATTCTGACCAGTACTGAGAACTGGGACAATCTGACCCCACTGTCTGAATATGTCTGCAGTTTGCCTGACTTCACACTTGATAGACATTCTACCAGCAAATCCCCCGGCCCATGGTTGTGTAGAAGTAACTGTGGCTGGACTCACCCGCTGCCAATATTTTCCAGTTCAGTGTATTTTGTGACAGGATTTTCCATGTTCACTATTTTCCCTGAGGAAACAAAATGAAAGATGCTGACTTTATAGCAGGGATCTCAGCTTCCAGAAGATATAAAAGGCAGCCCCACTTTCTGGTCTCTGAACTCTTTTGTGGTTGGCTGGGAAATAACAACAACAATAACCAGACAGACAGCTCTGCAGCACAGATGGTCAGCACAGAGAGTGATTTTCTCCTCTGGGGAGTCCTAAATGTCCCTGTGACACCAAACTGAGGAGGAACATTTGGTACAGCTCTGCTGACACATGCACACAACACCCTGTCCCTCAGACAAGAGATACACAAGACCTACTCAGTAGCTGCAAGTACTTCTCCTCAGTGTCCTGTAGCTGAGCAGCAGCTGGGTCAGTGCTGGAGATGAACAAACTGCCCAGGCTCCTCTTCTCAGGCTGGGGAGCAAAGGCTCCTTTAGACAATGCTGCTGCTGCAGCAGGTTCAGGAACAGAGCCTGTGCAGATCTGAGACAAGCAATGAGTTTTGTGTCAGAAAGGTGGCTGGCAGAGATTATTTTGAGAACTCTTTTCAAATGCATGTCCTTAGGAAGATGTTGTCAACCACAGGAAGGGCTCTTAAACGGGTTTTTTCTGATGTCCACTTCTCAAACTGGATGGGTCAAAACCAAAGGCTAGTTTTACTTGAGTTCACAACCAGATTCATGTTCCATTTTTATGAATTTTCTGAAGGATGACTGCCACAATGACCATTCCACTTCCTTCCCAAGGGCTGCAGACACATTTGTTCAAACATCATACCTTTTCCCACCGAGTCCTCCTCTCCTGCACCATCTTTGGAACGTGCCCAAGCTGAAGCATCTCTGATTGGGACCATCCCCATGTGTCACACCGACAACGGGGTTTTTTGTTCCCAGTCATTTCCTGGAAGTATTTGCAGGCTGGCAGGTGAGATGTCAATATTTCCACCTCAAGTCAAAAAGAACAAAGCAGTCAGAGACTACAATTTGTCCCTGTTGGCCAAGAGTCATTGACTGTGAGGAAAGGCAGAGAATAGATTTACAAGGGCTACAGACGCTTGTTTCAATCCTCCACCTGGGTCACCATGTCCCATTGTAAAAATACCTCAAGAAACAAGGAGTGCAGTAACAGGCCAGCAGGAATCAATTTGAATCACTGCTGGCCAAAAGGCCAAAGGACTAGTCTCACTGTGCAGGGCAGATATTTGAGATTCAGCACTCCAGGAAATGTCCTTCAGAGTGGCTGAGACAGACCCTGCAGCAGGATGGCACTCAGAGGCATCACCCCACCCCCTGCTACTCTACAGTGGAAGGGCAAGAAGGGCAGAAAGCACCAGTTTGGTGACTGCAGTGGCTATTGTTGTTTCACTCACTTGCTTTTCTACAGCCTGAAGCAGAGGATCACATTTCTCTCTGATAATTTTTAATTCTTCCTCCAGCCTCTTCTTCTTTTCCTTCATCTTAGCTTCACTTTCCTGCAGCTCGGTGTCCAGCTGCTCCTTGAGGTTCTGTAAAATACCAGAGAAATATTTCTGGAATGGAGTGTCTGCCACTCTTGCACTCACCTGGTTTTGTTGATCGCCTCTCTGATGATGGGGATTTATTTCCTCTTTGACGCCTCTCATGTCCTCCTTGTGCTTTCTCTTCACTGACATGATGGGAACCTGAGCTTCAGGAAGCTCTGCTTGTGGCTCTGTCTTGATGTTCTGTAAATACAAATGCACAGCAAGTCACAGGGAGCTGCCACCAAGTTCAGATTTTTCCTCTTTCAGCCTCAAAATCAAACTCATTCTGCCATTTTTTTCTGCTTCCTTACCGACCTCTGCTTCCATTGCAACCTTCCCATCTCAGTGCTGATCTCTGCAGATTACAAGGCTCTGTGCTTTCAATGCCTGTAGGACTCCTGGCCTCAGTCCCAAGAGCTCTTTTTTATGCCCCTGTTCCTGCCCCTCACTCTGTCACCTGGTTGAGCCAGGCTTACCTGGCCATTCTCCTGTTGCTCTTCTACCTGCTGCCTGAGCTGCTCTTCCTGCTCTTTGACTGGGAACAGCTCTCCCTGAGTCTGGCACGCCACATCTGCTAAAGCAATCTGCTCATGCTCTCTCTCTAGAAGGGCCTGCACAGAAAGCAAGAAATGGTTTTCAACTTGCCAGAGAACATTTGTGGGCCAAGTGTCTAAGAGTGATGGGCTCACACGTTCCCCAGGCACTGTGCTGCTGCTCTCCTGGATCATTCTCTGCCCGTGGGGAGGCACAGATTCCAAAGTGACACTGGCAGGACAATCAGGGTCCATCTGGGACTGAAGCTCCAATAGCCTCTCAGGCAGCTGACAGGGAAGGGGTGGCATTTCTCAAGGCTCTGCTGAGGGCCTCTCTCCACTTCTGCTGTGTCCTTTTTGACTTTTCATTGTGACTGACACCCAGCCCTGTCCACAGCTCCATCCTGGCTCTGCAGGTGGCTTCCAGTGTGGGGTCACTCCTTGTGAGCAGGAGTTCTTATTCTCTGGAATGAGCAGGATTTCTAACAAGAGTGCAGATGTCAGAAAGTCAGGAATGGTAGTGCAGGCATGAACTCCAGAAGTGTGTCTCACAAGGAGTGACCCCACACTGGAAGCCACCTGCAGAGCCAGGATGGAGCTGTGGACAGGGCTGGGTGTCAGTCACAATAAAAAGTAAAGATCCTCTAATGAAGGTCAGAGAGCCTCTACAGCCACTTCAGTATATGGAGGAGGAACAAGGTGTTTATTCTTCCTCTATTGTCAGATGAGAATTCAGACCAGTGGTAACAGAGACGCTCATAACAGCCCAAAAACAAATGAACTTACACATGAGATGCCAATGAAGAAAATCACGTGTCAAGGATTTGGCATGTATAGCCAGAGTCACTCAACACCAGCTAAAACATGGAATTGTTCCATGTCACTATGACAGGGAGAAATTTTAAGAATAAACTGGGGGCTTCAGGACACAAGAAGCTGGAGGAGGAAAACAACTCTGAGGGGAAAAAAAACAACCATTTCTGGAGGGAAAACATCTCTGCCTGCTCAGTGGACAGAAAACTTCTTCTCCTGAAGGGATGCCTTTATGTGAGCTTTGAACCGCCAACTGCCTCTGACCAGAGCAGGAGAAATCAATTATGTGAATGTTACATATGTTACATAGATAGATAGATGCATACATACATATATACATACACAGATCTCAAGGATAAAATTTCTCTTACAATAATTTCTGGATATACTGTATATACTTTCTAATTTCTGTATATACTTTCTAAACTACACACACCAACACAAGGCAGCCAGTGGCCCAGTCAACAACAATCCTGAACGTGCTTTCCTGTTGCATCAATAAACCACACTTTTGGAGAATGTGGAGCGTGTAGGTCCTTATAGAACGATATTGGACCCAGAGCACTGCTCTGGGAACTGAATTCTTTGAGCATCACTGTTGGGGCAATTTCTTATGTTGGTTACAAACACACTGACAATGTTAAAGTGGCTGTAATGGGAAATTAAACCAAGCCCCTCCCAGCACCTCTGATCTCTCATGATGACCTAGAATGCAAGGGTGTTTATTTCCTGCTAAATTTAAAAATGCAATACAGCTTGTATTATCGAATGACGGCAGACCCCTGAAGTTTCCAAAAGGTAAGAGCTCTCTTAGGGCTCTGAAACTGATGTGCAAGGTCATACTGGCTGGCTAGGCACGAAAAGAGATCCTTCTGCACCAACATCCGTGCCCAAAATCAGTTCTCCAGTGGCAGAAAAATGCTGAGCAAAAGCTCCTTTCCATCCTAGAGGAAGGAAACCAAAAAAAGCTCTTCTCCTGGAAGACCGAACACACAAAAAACCAGAAGTTGAAAATGTAAAATACTCCAATGCCTGAAGCACGTAGGTGCACAGAGAAGATGCATCTGGATTTCCAAAACTTTCTCCTTGTTACCAACACAAGACAGCAGTCCAAGTCTTTCTAGCTTGAGCCCCTCTCCAGACTCCAACGGCATTTTCAAACACAGTTATTAAGGCCGACCACACAATAGAAAGTAGCAAGAGACACATCAGGCCTTTGGGGTTTGCTTGAGGATTGGTTTCTTAACTATGCACTTTGGGGCATTTGACACAGAGCACGTGAGTAGGCCCACACACATTCAGGGACACCACAATCATCTCCTTGCACCTTATCAAAACACAGGTGCATGCAGACTGCATTCTGCCACTGACCACTCTGCCTGAAGAGGCAAAAGAACCACCTGGCAAGAAAGGCATCAAATCCCTCACTTCAAGCTGCAACTCCACAATGTGTCTCTGAAACGCGACCAGGGAAGCAAAGCCGAGGAGCTTGTGGGGACAAAGCACTCCAAAGAGCGTGTGTGCTCAGATCAACCACTCTGGTGTCTGTAGCTCTTTGCTCACACTGTGGAGTGGGACAGGCCACTCCAGAACACACTGTCCCCCGAAGTATTGATCATGCATCTGTGTAGTGCCATTGACCTGCTCCCTCCTCTGGGCCAAGGAGCCTTCACGCTCCCAGCTGGCCACTGCCAGAATTCAAGCAAGCTGGGTCCCAAACAAGACAAATTAAAATCTGTTTCCATGCAGTCACTGGCTCCAGGGAATTTGCTTCCTCTAGCCAGGCTGCCAGCACTCAGCAGCCTCCGGCACCAGCAGCAACTACTCTCATGTCAAGACCTTAAAGCACTGCATGTCACTAAGGTCAGCACTAGCCACAAGTGGCACTTACCGGTTTGGAATAGTCATCCTGAGGTGAGACCACAGCGGGAATCTTGAGGTCATTTTCCTCCTCTTTAGCCTCTTCTGCAAGACCAAAGAAGGTCTCTGGATACTCTGCTCTTGGTTCTGGGCTCTGTGGACAGAGAGAAGCATGAGACACGGTCTATTAGCTATCGTTTATAATCCCATTTCTGTTCGGCTCTACAACCTGCTCTACCATGGCAGAACCATAAATTGTCATAGCAATGGGATTCTAAGTCACTGCCACTACATTAAAATGGGCTCATTCAACAGAACTGCATAAGGCAATGAATTCAATATTGCACAGTGGCTACTATCTGCAAACAAGGTTCTGTCTCAAAACTGTGCTTTGACTTCGTTGAATCTCCAGAATGGAAAAATTAAGAAAGAGCCAGCTCTTGCTGCTGAAGACATGGAAAATTAAAACACTATCAGAATCTCATCCTGTGCTGCAAAAAGGCAGGAAATTTTGGGCAAAAGCGCCATTGCTTGCTGCAAAAAGACAAAATGAGCTGGGCTTCTTCTCCTCATAAACCAGCAATCGAAAAACCCAAGCGATCAAAGTGTCACCTACTGCGAAGCTTAAAGCGTCTGGACGCAGTGAGGGGATTCTTGTCATGGAAACACACCCTGTGGGGAGCACTGTCATGTAGGCATTAGAGAAAGTGTGTTTGGAAGGTCCCTCCTGAGAATCCTATTCTCTAGGCCAAAGATCCCTCAGCACATCCTCTTTGCACTTGTGCTCTCACCCCTCCCCAGCTCCCTTGTCCTTCTCTGGACACGCTCCAGCTCCTCAATGTCTTTCTGCTCCACAGGGGCCCACAACTGGACACAGCACTCCAGCAGCGGCCGCAGAGGCGCCCAGCACAGGGCACAGCTCACTGCCCTGCTCCTGCTGACCCACTATTGCTGACACAAGACACCATGCCCTTGGCCTTCCAGGCTACCTGGGCACACGCTGCCAAATGTTCAGCGCCTCTTGTCGGGCACCCCTGCTTCCCCTTCCCTCAGGCAGCTCCCCAGACGCAAAGCTCCACATTTGACTCAGGGCACAGCATCCAGAATTCCAAAACATTTTGTTTTTAGAAAAACAAGATATCCGTCAAACCTTTTCCTCCTTTCTCCTGCTCCAGGCTTCGAAGACATTTTTAAGCACAATTATCAAGGCACACGAAGCAACATAAAGTATTCAAGGGATACATGTAGCATCTTGATTTTGCCTCAGAAATTGGTCCGGAAGCGTGCAGGTTTTGTGTTTCCACACACCGGATGTGAGTAGGCCCACACACATTGCTGGACACCACAATCATCTCCTTGCACCTTATCAAAACACAGGTGCATTCAGACTGCACTCTGCCACTGACCGCTCTGCCTGAAGAGGCAAAAGAACCACCTGGCAAGAAAGGCACCAAATCTCTCACTTCAAGCTGCAACTCCACAATGTGTCTCTGAAATGTGAGCAGGGAAGCAAAGCCAAGGAGCTTGTGGGGACAAAGCACCCCAAAGAGCGTGTGTGCTCAGATCAAACACTTTGGTGCCTGTAGCTCTCTGCTCACACTGTGGAGTGGGACAGGTCTCTCCAGAACACACTGTCCCCCGACGTTATTATCATGCATGTGTGTAGTGCCATTGACATGCTCCCTCCTCTGGGCCAAGGAGCCTTCACGCTCCCAGCTGGCCACTGCCAGAATTCAAGCAAGCTGGGTCCCAAACAAGACAAATTAAAAGCTTTTTCCAAGCAGTCATTCCATCGGGGGAATTTGCTTCCTCTTGGCAGGCTGCCAGCACTCAGCAGCCTGCGGCACCGGCAACAACTACTCTCAGGTCAAGACCTTAAAGCACCGCATGACACTAAGGTCAGCACTAGCCACAAGTGGCACTTACCGGTTCATAATACACATCCTGAGGTGTGACAGCCACGGGACACTTCAGGTCACGTTGCTTCTCTTCAGTTTCTTCTCCAAGAACTAATGGAATCAATGGATATTCCGCTCTTGGTTCTGGGCTCTGTGGACAGAGAGAAGCATGAGACACGGTCTATTAGCTATCGTTTATAATCCCATTTCTGTTCGGCTCTACAACCTCCTCTAGCATGGCAGTACCATATTTTGTCATAGCCATGGGATTCTAAGTCATTGCCACTACATTAAAATGGGCTCATTCACCAGAACTTATACGGCAATGAATTCAATACTGCACAGTGGCTACTATCAGCAAACAAGGTTCTGTCTCAAAACTGTGCTTTGACTTCGTTGAATCTCCAGAATGGAAAAATTAAGAAAGAGCCAGCTCTTGCTGCTGAAGACATGGAAAGTTAAAACACTATCAGAATCTCATCCTGTGCTGCAAAAGGGAAGGAAATCTTGAGCAAAAGCGCCTTTGCTTGCTGCAGAAGGACAAAATGAGCTGGGCTTCTTCTCCTCACAAACCAGCAATCGAAAAACACAAGTGATCAAAGTGCCACCTACTGCAAAGCTTAAAGCGTCTGGACGCAGTGAGGGGATTCTTGTCACGGAAACACACCCTGTGGGGAGCACTGTCATGCAGGCATTCATGGAAGTGATTCTGGAAGATCCCTCCTGAGACTCCTATTCCTTAGACCAAAGATCCCTCAGCACATCCTCTTTGCACTTGTGCTCCCACCACTCCCCAGCTCCCTTGCCCTTCTCCAGACACGCTCCAGCCCCCCAATGTCTTTCTGCTCCATAGGGGCCCACAACTGGACACAGCACTCCAGCAGCGGCCGCAGAGGCGCCCAGCACAGGGCACAGCTCACTGCCCTGCTCCTGCTGCCCCACTATTGCTGACACAAGACACCATGCCCTTGGCCTTCTTGGCCACCTGGGCACATGCTGCCAAATGTTCAGCGCCTCTTGCCACGGCACCCCTGCTTCCCCTTCCCTCAGGCAGCTCCCCAGTCGCAAAGCAGCGCATTTGATTTTGGACACTGCATCCGGATTTCCAAGACTTTCTCCTTGTTACCAACACAAGACAGCAGTCCAAGTCTTTCTAGCTTGAGCCCCTCTCCAGACTCCAACGGCATTTTCAAACACAGTTATTAAGGCCGACCACACAATAGAAAGTAGCAAGAGACACATCAGGCCTTTGGGGTTTGCTTGAGGATTGGTTTCTTAACTATGCACTTTGGGGCATTTGACACAGAGCACGTGAGTAGGCCCACACACATTCAGGGACACCACAATCATCTCCTTGCACCTTATCAAAACACAGGTGCATGCAGACTGCATTCTGCCACTGACCACTCTGCCTGAAGAGGCAAAAGAACCACCTGGCAAGAAAGGCATCAAATCCCTCACTTCAAGCTGCAACTCCACAATGTGTCTCTGAAACGCGACCAGGGAAGCAAAGCCGAGGAGCTTGTGGGGACAAAGCACTCCAAAGAGCGTGTGTGCTCAGATCAACCACTCTGGTGTCTGTAGCTCTTTGCTCACACTGTGGAGTGGGACAGGCCACTCCAGAACACACTGTCCCCCGAAGTATTGATCATGCATCTGTGTAGTGCCATTGACCTGCTCCCTCCTCTGGGCCAAGGAGCCTTCACGCTCCCAGCTGGCCACTGCCAGAATTCAAGCAAGCTGGGTCCCAAACAAGACAAATTAAAATCTGTTTCCATGCAGTCACTGGCTCCAGGGAATTTGCTTCCTCTAGCCAGGCTGCCAGCACTCAGCAGCCTCGTGCACCGGCAGCAACTACTCTCAGGTCAAGACCTTAAAGCACCGCATGACACTAAGGTCAGCACTAGCCAGGAGTGGCACTTACCGGGTCGGAATTGTCATCCTGAGGTGTGGCCACCAAGGGAAGCTGTACGTCATTTCCCTCCTCTTCGGCCTCTTCTGCAAAAACTAAAGGAGTCAGTGGACGCTCTCCGGTTGGTTCTGGGCTCTGTGGAAAGAGAGAAGCATGAGACACGGTCTATTAGCTATCATTTATAATCCCATTTCTATTTGGCTCTACAACCTGCTCTAGCATGGCAGAACCATAAAATGTCATAGCAATGGGATTCTAAGTGACTTCAAGTAAATTAAAAAGGACTCATTCAACAGGACTGCATACGGCAATGAATTCAATACTGCACAGTGGCTACTATCAGCAAGCAAGGTTCTGTCTCAAAACTGTGCTTTGACTTCATTGAAACTCTAGAATGGAAAAATTAAGAAATAGCCAGCTGTTGCTTCTGAAGACATGAAAAATTAAAACACTATCAGAGTCTCATCCTGTGCTGCAAAAAGGCAGGAAATTTTGGGCAAAAGCGCCTTGCTTGCTGCAAAAAGACAAAATGAGCTGGGCTTCTTCTCCTCATAAACCAGCAATCGAAAAACCCAAGCGATCAAAGTGTCACCTACTGCAAAGCTTAAAGCATCTGGATGCAGTGAGGGGATTCTTGTCATGGAAACACACCCTGTGGGGAGCACTGTCATGTAGGCATTCGAGAAAGTGTGTTTGGAAGGTCCCTCCTGAGAATCCTATTCTCTAGGCCAAAGATCCCTCAGCACATCCTCTTTGCACTTGTGCTCTCACCCCTCCCCAGCTCCCTTGTCCTTCTCTGGACACGCTCCAGCCCCTCAATGTCTTTCTGCTCCACAGGGGCCCACAACTGGACACAGCACTCCAGCAGCGGCCGCAGCGGCGCCCAGCACAGGGCACAGCTCACTGCCCTGCTCCTGCTGACCCACTATTGCTGACACAAGACACCATGCCCTTGGCCTTCCAGGCTACCTGGGCACACGCTGCCAAATGTTCAGCGCCTCTTGTCGGGCACCCCTGCTTCCCCTTCCCTCAGGCAGCTCCCCAGACGCAAAGCTCCACATTTGACTCAGGGCACAGCATCCAGAATTCCAAAACATTTTGTTTTTAGAAAAACAAGATATCCGTCAAACCTTTTCCTCCTTTCTCCTGCTCCAGGCTTCGAAGACATTTTTAAGCACAATTATCAAGGCACACGAAGCAACATAAAGTATCAAAGGATACATGTAGCATCTTGATTTTGCCTCAGAAATTGGTCCGGAAGCGTGCAGGTTTTGTGTTTCGACACCTGAGACTTTAGTAGGCCCACACACATTCAGGACACCACAATCATCTCTTTGCACCTTATCAAAACACAGGTGCATTCAGACTGCACTCTGCCACTGACCGCTCTGCCTGAAGAGGCAAAAGAACCACCTGGCAAGAAAGGCACCAAATCCCTCACTTCAAGCTGCAACTCTACAATGTGTCTCTGAAATGTGAGCAGGTAAGCAAAGCCAAGGAGCTTGTGGGGACAAAGCACCCCAAAGAGCCTGTGTGCTCAGATCAAACACTTTGGTGCCTGTAGCTCTTTGCTCACACTGTGGACTGGGACAGGTCTCTCCAGAACACACTGTCCCCCGACGTTATTATCATGCATCTGTGTAGTGCCATTGACATGCTCCCTCCTCTGGGCCAAGGAGCCTTCACGCTCCCAGCTGGCCACTGCCAGAATTCAAGCAAGCTGGGTCCCAAACAAGACAAATTAAAATCTGTTTCCATGCAGTCACTGGCTCCAGGGAATTTGCTTCCTCTAGCCAGGCTGCCAGCAATCAGCAGCCTCCAGCTCCAGCAGTAACTATACTGAGGTCAAGACCTTAAAGCACCGCATGTCACTAAGGTCAGCACTAGCCACAAGTGGCTCTTACTGCTTCAGAATAGTCATGATGAGGTGTCACCACAGCAGGAAGCTGTAGATCATTTTCCTCCTCTTTGGCCTCTTCTCCAAGAAATAAGGGAGTCAGTGGATACTCTGCGCTTGGTTCTGGGCTCTGTGGACAGAGAGAAGCATGAGACACATTAGCTATCATTTATAATCCCATTTCTATTGGGCTCTACAACCTGCCCTACCATGGCAGAACCATAAATTGTCATAGCAATGCGATCCTAAATCATTGCCACTACATTAAAATGGGCTGATTCAACAAAACTGCATACTAATGAATTCAGTACTGCACAGTGGCTACTATCAGCAAGCAAGGTTCTGTCTAAAAACTGTGCTTTGACTTAGTTACAACTCTAGAATAGAAAAATTAAGAAAGAGCCAGCTGTTGCTGCTAAAGACATGGAAAATTAAAACACTATCAGAATCTCATCCTGTGCTGCAAAAGGGAAGGAAATCTTGAGCAAAAGCGCCTTTGCTTGCTGCAGAAAGACAAAATGAGCTGGGCTTCTTTTCCTCAGCAAACCTGCAATCGAGAAACCTAAGCGATCAAACTGTCACCTACTGCAAAGCTTAAAGCATCTGGATGCAGTGAGGGGATTCTTGTCACATAAACACAATCTGTGGGGAGCACTGTCATGTAGGCATTCCAGCAAGTAACTCTGAAATGTCCCTCCTGAGAATCCCATAACCAAAAATGTCTCAGCACATCCTCTTTGCACTTGTGCTCCCACCCCTCCCCAGCTCCCTTGCCCTTCTCCGGACACGCTCCAGCCCCTCAATGTCTTTCTGCTCCACAGGGGCCCACAACTGGACACAGCACTCCAGCAGCGGCCGCAGCGGCGCCCAGCACAGGGCACAGCTCACTGCCCTGCTCCTGCTGCCCCACTATTGCTGACACAAGACACCATGCCCTTGGCCTTCTTGGCCACCTGGGCACACGCTGCCAAATGTTCAGCGGATCTTGTTGGGCACCCCTGGTTCCCCTTGTCTCAGGCAGCTCCCCAGATGCAAAGTTGTACATTTGACTCAGGGCACAGCATCCAGAATTCCAAAACATTTTGTTTTTAGAAAAACAAGACATCAGTCAAACCTTTTCCTCCTTTCTCCTGCTCCAGGCTTCGAAGGCATTTTTATGCACAATTATCAAGGAAGATGAAGCAACATAAAGTATTCAAGGGATACGTGTAGCATCTTGATTTTGCCTCAGAAATTGGTCCGGAAGCGTGCAGGTTTTGTGTTTCCACACACCGGATGTGAGTAGGCCCACACACATTCATGGACACCACAATCATCTCCTTGCACCTTATCAAAACACAGGTGCATTCAGACTGCACTCTGCCACTGACCGCTCTGCCTGAAGAGGCAAAAGAACCACCTGGCAAGAAAGGCACCAAATCTCTCACTTCAAGCTGCAACTCCACAATGTGTCTCTGAAATGTGAGCAGGTAAGCAAAGCCAAGGAGCTTGTGGGGACAAAGCACCCCAAAGAGCCTGTGTGCTCAGATCAAACACTTTGATGCCTGTAGCTCTTTGCTCACACTGTGGAATGGGACAGGTCTCTCCAGAACACACAGTACCCCGACGTATTGATCATGCATCTGTGTAGTGCCATTGACATGCTCCCTCCTCTGGGCCAAGGAGACGTCACGCTCCCAACTGGCCACTGCCAGAATTCAAGGAAGTTGAGTCCAATACACGACAAATTAAAATCTCCTTTTAAACTGTCACTGGCTCGGGGGAATTTGCTTGCGCTTGGCAGGCTGCCAGCACTCAGCAGCCTCCTGCACCGGCAGCAACTACTCTCAGGTCAAGACCTTAAAGCACCGCATGACACTAAGGTCAGCACTAGCCAGGAGTGGCACTTACCGGGTCGGAATTGTCATCCTGAGGTGTGGCCACCAAGGGAAGCTGTACGTCATTTCCCTCCTCTTCGGCCTCTTCTGCAAAAACTAAAGGAGTCAGTGGACGCTCTCCGGTTGGTTCTGGGCTCTGTGGAAAGAGAGAAGCATGAGACACGGTCTATTAGCTATCATTTATAATCCCATTTCTATTTGGCTCTACAACCTGCTCTAGCATGGCAGAACCATAAATTGTCATAGCAATGGGATTCTAAGTCACTGCCACTACATTAAAATGGGCTCATTCAACAGAACTGCATAAGGCAATGAATTCAATATTGCACAGTGGCTACTATCAGCAAACAAGGTTCTGCCTCAAAACTGTGCTTTGACTTTGTTGAATCTCCAGAATGGAAAAATTAAGAAAGAGCCAGCTCTTGCTGCTGAAGACATGGAAAATTAAAACACTATCAGAATCTCATCCTGTGCTGCAAAAAGGCAGGAAATTTTGGGCAAAAGCGCCTTTGCTTGCTGCAAAAAGACAAAATGAGCTGGGCTTCTTCTCCTCACAAACCAGCAATCGAAAAACCCAAGCGAACAAAGTGTCACCTACTGCAAAGCTTAAAGCACGTGGACGGAGTGAGGGAATTCTTGTCACTGAAACACACCCTGTGGGGAGCACTGTCATGTAGGCATTCGAGGAAGTGCCTCTGGAAGGTCCCTCCTGAGACTCCTATACCCAAAAATCCCTCAGCACATCCTCTTTGCACTTGTGCTCCCACCACTCCCCAGCTCTCTTGCCCTTCTCCGGACACGCTCCAGCCCCTCAATGTCTTTCTGCTCCACAGGGGCCCACAACTGGACACAGCACTCCAGCAGCGGCCGCAGCGGCGCCCAGCACAGGGCACAGCTCACTGCCCTGCTCCTGCTGCCCCACTATTGCTGACACAAGACACCATGCCCTTGGCCTTCCTGGCCACCTGGGCACACGCTGCCAAATGTTCAGCGGCTCTTGTCGGGAACCCGTGGTTTTCCTTGTCTCAGGCAGCTCTCCACACAAAAAGTTGTATATTTGACTTGGGACACAGCATCGAAATTTCCAAGACTTTCTGCTTCTTAACAACACAAGAAAGTAGTCCAAGTCTTTCTAGCTTGAGCCCCTCTCCAGGCTCCACCGGCATTTTCAAACACAGTTATCAAGGCACACGAAGCAACATAAAGTATTCAAGGGATACATGTAGCATCTTGATTTTGCCTCAGAAATTGGTCCGGAAGCGTGCAGGTTTTGTGTTTCGACACCTGAGACTTTAGTAGGCCCACACACATTCAGGACACCACAATCATCTCTTTGCACCTTATCAAAACACAGGTGCATTCAGACTGCACTCTGCCACTGACCGCTCTGCCTGAAGAGGCAAAAGAACCACCTGGCAAGAAAGGCACCAAATCCCTCACTTCAAGCTGCAACTCTACAATGTGTCTCTGAAATGTGAGCAGGTAAGCAAAGCCAAGGAGCTTGTGGGGACAAAGCACCCCAAAGAGCCTGTGTGCTCAGATCAAACACTTTGGTGCCTGTAGCTCTTTGCTCACACTGTGGACTGGGACAGGTCTCTCCAGAACACACTGTCCCCCGACGTTATTATCATGCATCTGTGTAGTGCCATTGACATGCTCCCTCCTCTGGGCCAAGGAGCCTTCACGCTCCCGACTGGCCACTGCCAGAATTCAAGCAAGTTGGGTCCAATACACTACAATTAAAAATCTCCTTTTAAACTGTCATTGGCTCGGCTGAATTTGCTTGCTCTTGGCAGGCTGCCAGCACTCAGCAGCCTCCGGCACCGTCAGCAACTACTCTCAGGTCAAAACCTTAAAGCACCGCATGACACTAAGGTCAGCACTAGCCAGGAGTGGCACTTACTGGGTCGGAATAGTCATGATGAGGTGTGACAGCAGCGGGACGTTGTAGTTCATTTGCCTTCTCTTTGGCATCTTCACCAAGAGCAAAGAAGGTCACGGGATGCTCTCCGGTTGGTTCTGGGCTCTGTGGAAAGAGAGAAGCATGAGACACGGTCTATTAGCTATTGCTTATAATCCCATTTCTATTTGGCTCTACAACCTGACCTACCATGGCAGAACCATAAACTGTCATAGCAATGGGATTCTAAGTGACTGCAACTAAATTAAAATGGACTCATTCAACAGAACTGCATACGGCAATGAATTCAATACTGTACAGTGGCTACTATCAGTAAGCAAGGTTAGGTCTCAAAACTGTGCTTTCTCTTCGTTGAAACTCTAGAATGGAAAAATTAAGAAATAGCAAGCTGTTACTACTGAAGATATGGAAAATTAAAACATTATCAGAATCTCATCCTGAGCTGCAAAATGGAAGGAAATTTTGTGCAAAAGCGCCTTTGCTTGCTGCAGAAAGACAAAATCATCTGGGCTTCTTTTCCTCACAAACCTGCAATCGAGAAACCTAAGCGATCAAACTGTCACCTACTGCAAAGCTTAAAGCATCTGGATGCAGTGAGGGGATTCTTGTCACATAAACACAATCTGTGGGGAGCACTGTCATGTAGGCATTCCAGCAAGTAACTCTGAAATGTCCCTCCTGAGAATCCCATAACCAAAAATGTCTCAGCACATCCTCTTTGCACTTGTGCTCCCACCCCTCCCCAGCTCCCTTGCCCTTCTCCGGACACGCTCCAGCCCCCCAATGTCTTTCTGCTCCACAGGGCCCACAACTGGACACAGCACTCCAGCAGCGGCCGCAGCGGCGCCCAGCACAGGGCACAGCTCACTGCCCTGCTCCTGCTTGCCCCCACTATTGCTGACACAAGCCACCATGCCCTTGGCCTTCTTGGCCACCTGGGCACACGCATGCCAATGTTCAGCGCCTCTTGTCGGGCACCCCTGCTCCCCCTTCCCTCAGGCAGCTCCCCAGTCGCAAAGCAGCACATTTGATTTGGACACTGCATCCGGATTTCCAAGACTTTCTCCTTGTTACCAACACAAGACAGCAGTCCAAATCTTTCTAGCTTGAGCCCCTCTCCAGGCTCCACCGGCATTTTCAAACACAGTTATCAAGGCAGACCACAAAATGGAAAGTAGAAAGACACACATCAGCCTCTGGGTTTTACTTCAGAATTGGTTTCTTAACTATGCACTTTGGGGCATTTGACACAGAGCACGTGAGTAGGCCCACACACATTCAGGGACACCACAATCATCTCCTTGCACCTTATCAAAACACAGGTGCATTCAGACTGCACTCTGCCACTGACCGCTCTGCCTGAAGAGGCAAAAGAACCACCTGGCAAGAAAGGCACCAAATCCCTCACTTCAAGCTGCAACTCCACAATGTGTCTCTGAAATGTGA
The DNA here is from genome assembly GCF_903797595.1 of Erithacus rubecula. Classification (NCBI taxonomy): domain Eukaryota; kingdom Metazoa; phylum Chordata; class Aves; order Passeriformes; family Muscicapidae; genus Erithacus; species Erithacus rubecula. The sequence goes on from NW_027635944.1 coordinate 3,550,406, forward strand.
GCAGGTAAGCAAAGCCAAGGAGCTTGTGGGGACAAAGCACCCCAAAGAGCGTGTGTGCTCAGATCAAACACTTTGGTGCCTGTAGCTCTTTGCTCACACTGTGGAGTGGGACAGGTCTCTCCAGAACACACTGTCCCCCGACGTATTGATCATGCATCTGTGTAGTGCCATTGACATGCTCCCTCCTCTGGGCCAAGGAGCCTTCACGCTCCCAGCTGGCCACTGCCAGAATTCAAGCAAGCTGGGTCCCAAACAAGACAAATTAAAATCTTTTCCATGCAGTCACTGCTCCAGGGGAATTTGCTTCCTCTAGCCAGGCTGCCAGCACTCAGCAGCCTCCGGCACCAGCAGCAACTACTCTCATGTCAAGACCTTAAAGCACTGCATGATCACTAAGGTCAGCACTAGCCACAAGTGGCACTTACCGGTTGGAATAGTCATCCTGAGGTGAGACCACAGCGGGAATCTTGAGGTCATTTCCTCCTCTTTAGCCTCTTCTGCAAGACCAAAGAAGGTCTCTGGATAGTCTGCTCTTGGTTCTGGGCTCTGTGGACAGAGAGAAGCATGAGACACGGTCTATTAGCTATCATTTATAATCCCATTTCTGTTCGGCTCTACAACCTGCTCTACCATGGCAGAACCATAAATTGTCATAGCAATGGGATTCTAAGTCACTGCCACTACATTAAAATGGGCTCATTCAACAGAACTGCATAAGGCAATGAATTCATATTGCACAGTGGCTACTATCAGCAAACAAGGTTCTGTCTCAAAACTGTGCTTTGACTTCGTTGAAATCTCCAGAATGGAAAAATTAAGAAAGAGCCAGCTCTTGCTGCTGAAGACATGGAAAATTAAAACACTATCAGAATCTCATCCTGTGCTGCAAAAGGGAAGGAAATCTTGAGCAAAAGCGCCTTTGCTTGCTGCAGAAAGGACAAAATGAGCTGGGCTTCTTCTCCTCATAAACCAGCAATCGAAAAACCCAAGTGATCAAAGTGTCACCTACTGCAAAGCTTAAAGCGTCTGGATGCAGTGAGGGGATTCTTGTCACTGGAAACACACCCTGTGGGGAGCACTGTCATGTAGGCATTCAGGAAGTGATTCTGGAAGGTCCCTCCTGAGACTCCTATTCCTTAGGCCAAAGATCCCTCAGCACATCCTCTTTGCACTTGTGCTCCCACCCCTCCCCAGCTCCCTTGCCCTTCTCCGGACACGCTCCAGCCCCTCAATGTCTTTCTGCTCCACAGGGGCCCACAACTGGACACAGCACTCCAGCAGCGGCCGCAGCGGCGCCCAGCACAGGGCACAGCTCACTGCCCTGCTTCCTGGCCTTGACCCCCTATTGCTGACACAAGACAACCAGGCCCTTGGCCTTCTAGGCTACCTGGGCACACGCGGCCAAATGTTCAGCGCCTCTTGTACCGGCACCCCTGGCTTCCCTTCCCTCAGGCAGCTCCCCAGATGCAAAGGCTCTCCACATTTGAACTCAGGCCCAGCAATCCAGAATTCCAAAACATTTTGTTTTTAGAAAAACAAACAATCAGTCAAACCTTTTCCTCCTCTTTCCTCCTGCTCAGGCTTCGAAGGCATTTTTAATGCACAATTATCAAGGGGCAGCATGAAGCAACATAAAGAGTATCAAAGGGATACAGTGTGAGCATCTTGATGTTTGCCTCAGAAATTGGTCCGGAAGCGTGGCAGGTTTTGTGTTCGACTACCTGAGACCGATGTGAGTAGGCCCACACACATTCATGGACACCACAATCATCTCTTTGCACCTATATCAAAACACAGGTGCATTCAGACTGCACTCTGCCACTGACCCGCTCTGCCTGAAGAGGCAAAAGAACCACCTGGCAAGAAAGGCATCAAATCCCTCACTTCAAGCTGCAACTCCACAATGTGTCTCTGAAAGGCGACCAGGGAAGCAAAGCCGAGGAGCTTGTGGGGACAAAGCACTCCAAAGAGCGTGTGTGCTCAGATCAACCACTCTGGTGTCTGTAGCTCTTTGCTCACACTGTGGAGTGGGACAGGCCACTCCAGAACACACTGTCCCCCGAAGTATTGATCATGCATCTGTGTAGTGCCATTGACCTGCTCCCTCCTCTGGGCCAAGGAGCCTTCACGCTCCCAGCTGGCCACTGCCAGAATTCAAGCAAGCTGGGTCCCAAACAAGACAAATTAAAATCTGTTTCCATGCAGTCACTGGCTCCAGGGAATTTGCTTCCTCTAGCCAGGCTGCCAGCACTCAGCAGCCTCCGGCACCAGCAGCAACTACTCTCATGTCAAGACCTTAAAGCACTGCATGTCACTAAGGTCAGCACTAGCCACAAGTGGCACTTACCGGTTTGGAATAGTCATCCTGAGGTGAGACCACAGCGGGAATCTTGAGGTCATTTTCCTCCTCTTAGCCTCTTCTGCAAGACCAAAGAAGGTCTCTGGATACTCTGCTCTTGGTTCTGGGCTCTGTGGACAGAGAGAAGCATGAGACACGGTCTATTAGCTATCGTTTATAATCCCATTTCTGTTCGGCTCTACAACCTGCTCTACCATGGCAGAACCATAAATTGTCATAGCAATGGGATTCTAAGTCACTGCCACTACATTAAAATGGGCTCATTCAACAGAACTGCATAAGGCAATGAATTCAATATTGCACAGTGGCTACTATCAGCAAACAAGGTTCTGTCTCAAAACAGTGCTTTGACTTCGTTGAATCTCCAGAATGGAAAAATTAAGAAAGAGCCAGCTCTTGCTGCTGAAGACATGGAAAATTAAAACACTATCAGAATCTCATCCTGTGCTGCAAAAAGGCAGGAAATTTTGGGCAAAAGCGCCATTTGCTTGCTGCAGAAAGACAAAATGAGCTGGGCTTCTTCTCCTCACAAACCAGCAATCGAAAAACCCAAGCGATCAAAGTGTCACCTACTGCAAAGCTTAAAGCAGTCTGGACGCAGTGAGGGGATTCTTGTCATGGAAACACACCCTGTGGGGAGCACTGTCATGTAGGCATTCAGAGAAGTGCTCTGAAATGTCCCTCCTGAGAATCCCATAACCAAAAATGTCTCAGCACATCCTCTTTGCACTTGTGCTCCCACCCCTCCCCAGCTCCCTTGCCCTTCTCCGGACACGCTCCAGCCCCTCAATGTCTTTCTGCTCCACAGGGGCCCACAACTGGACACAGCACTCCAGCAGCGGCCGCAGCGGCGCCCAGCACAGGGCACAGCTCACTGCCCTGCTCCTGCTGCCCCACTATTGCTGACACAAGACACCATGCCCTTGGCCTTCTTGGCCACCTGGGCACACGCTGCCAAATGTTCAGCGCCTCTTGTCGGGCACCCCTGCTTCCCCTTCCCTCAGGCAGCTCCCGAGATGCAAAGCTCCACATTTGACTCAGGGCACAGCATCCAGAATTCCAAAACATTTTGTTTTAGAAAACAAGACTATCAGTCAAACCTTTTCCTCCTTTCTCCTGCTCCAGGCTTCGAAGGACATTTTTAAGCACAATTATCAAGGCACACGAAGCAACATAAAGTATCAAAGGATACATGTAGCATCTTGATTTTGCCTCAGAAATTGGTCCGGAAGCGTGCAGGTTTTGTGTTTCCACACCTGAGACTTTAGTAGGCCCACACACATTCAGGACACCACAATCATCTCTTTGCACCTTATCAAAACACAGGTGCATTCAGACTGCACTCTGCCACTGACTGCTCTGCCTGAAGAGGCAAAAGAACCACCTGGCAAGAAAGGCACCAAATCCCTCACTTCAAGCTGCAACTCTACAATGTGTCTCTGAAATGTGAGCAGGTAAGCAAAGCCAAGGAACTTGTGGGGACAAAGCACCCCAAAGAGCCTGTGTGCTCAGATCAACCACTTTGGTGCCTGTAGCTCTTTGCTCACACTGTGGACTGGGACAGGCCACTCCAGAACACACTGTCCCCCGAAGTATTGATCATGCATCTGTGTAGTGCCATTGACCTGCTCCCTCCTCTGGGCCAAGGAGCCTTCACGCTCCCAGCTGGCCACTGCCAGAATTCAAGCAAGCTGGGTCCCAAACAAGACAAATTAAAATCTGTTTCCATGCAGTCACTGGCTCCAGGGAATTTGCTTCCTCTAGCCAGGCTGCCAGCAATCAGCAGCCTCCAGCTCCAGCAGCTAACTACTCTCATGTCAAGACCTTAAAGCACCTGCATGTCACTAAGGTCAGCACTAGCCACAAGTGGCACTTACTGCTTCAGGAATAGTCATGCCTGAGGTGTAGACCACAGCAGGAAGCTTGTAGGTCATTTTCCTCCTCTTTAGGCCTCTTCTGCAAGACAATAAGGAGTCAGCTGGATACTCTGCGCTTGGTTCTGGGCTCTGTGGACAGAGAGAAGCATGAGACACGCTCTATTAGCTATTACTTATAATCCCATTTCTATTTGGCTCTACAACCTGACCTACCATGGCAGAACCATAAATTGTCATAGCAATGGGATTCTAAGTGACTGCAACTAAATTAAAATGGACTCATTCAACAGAACTGCATATGGCAATGAATTCAATACTGCACAGTGGCTACTATCAGCAAGCAAGGTTCTGTCTCAAAACTGTGCTTTGACTTCGTTGAAACTCTAGAATGGAAAAATTAAGAAATAGCAAGCTGTTACTACTGAAGATATGGAAAATTAAAACATTATCAGAATCTCATCCTGAGCTGCAAAATGGAAGGAAATTTTGTGCAAAAGCGCCTTTGCTTGCTGCAGAAAGACAAAATCATCTGGGCTTCTTCTCCTCACAAACCAGCAATCGAAAAACCCAAGCGATCAAAGTGTCACCTACTGCAAAGCTTAAAGCATCTGGATGCAGTGAGGGGATTCTTGTCACAGAAACACACCCTGTGGGGAGCACTGTCATGTAGGCATTCGAGGAAGTGCCTCTGGAAGGTCCCTCCTGAGACTCCTATACCCAAAAATCCCTCAGCACATCCTCTTTGCACTTGTGCTCCCACCCCTCCCCAGCTCCCTTGCCCTTCTCCGGACACGCTCCAGCCCCTCAATGTCTTTCTGCTCCACAGGGGCCCACAACTGGACACAGCACTCCAGCAGCGGCCGCAGCGGCGCCCAGCACAGGGCACAGCTCACTGCCCTGCTCCTGCTGCCCCACTATTGCTGACACAAGACACCATGCCCTTGGCCTTCTTGGCCACCTGGGCACACGCTGCCAAATGTTCAGCGCTCTTGCCGGGCACCCCTGGTTCCCTTGTCCTCAGGCAGCTCCCCAGATGCAAATGTCGCACATTTGACTTAGGGCACAGCATCCAGAATTCCAAAACATTTTGTTTTTAGAAAAACAAGACATCAGTCAAACCTTTTCCTCCTTTCTCCTGCTCCAGGCTTCGAAGGCATTTTTAAGCACAATTATCAAGGAAGATGAAGCAACATAAAGTATTCAAGGGATACATGTAGCATCTTGATTTTGCCTCAGAAATTGGTCCGGAAGCGTGCAGGTTTTGTGTTTCCACACACCGGACGCGAGTAGGCCCACACACTTTCCTGGACACCACAATCATCTCTTTGCACCTTATCAAAACACAGGTGCATTCAGACTGCACTCTGCCACTGACCGCTCTGCCTGAAGAGGCAAAAGAACCACCTGGCAAGAAAGGCACCAAATCTCTCACTTCAAGCTGCAACTCCACAATGTGTCTCTGAAATGTGAGCAGGTAAGCAAAGCCAAGGAGCTTGTGGGGACAAAGCACCCCAAAGAGCCTGTGTGCTCAGATCAAACACTTTGGTGCCTGTAGCTCTCTGCTCACACTGTGGAGTGGGACAGGTCTCTCCAGAACACACTGTCCCCCGACATTATTATCATGCATGTGTGTAGTGCCATTGACATGCTCCCTCCTCTGGGCCAAGGAGCCTTCACGCTCCCAGCTGGCCACTGCCAGAATTCAAGCAAGCTGGGTCCCAAACAAGACAAATTAAAAGCTTTTTCCAAGCAGTCATTCCATCGGGGGAATTTGCTTCCTCTTGGCAGGCTGCCAGCACTCAGCAGCCTGCGGCACCGGCAACAACTACTCTCAGGTCAAGACCTTAAAGCACCGCATGACACTAAGGTCAGCACTAGCCACAAGTGGCACTTACCGGTTCATAATACACATCCTGAGGTGTGACAGCCACGGGACACTTCAGGTCACGTTGCTTCTCTTCAGTTTCTTCTCCAAGAACTAATGGAATCAATGGATATTCCGCTCTTGGTTCTGGGCTCTGTGGACAGAGAGAAGCATGAGACACGGTCTATTAGCTATCGTTTATTATCCCATTTCTGTTCGGCTCTACAACCTCCTCTAGCCATGGCAGTACCATATTTGTCATAGCAATGGGATTCTAAGTAACTTCAAGTAAATTAAAAAGGACTCATTCAACAGGACTGCATACGGCAATGAATTCAATACTGCACAGTGGCTACTATCAGCAAGCAAGGTTCTGTCTCAAAACTGTGCTTTGACTTCATTGAAACTCTAGAATGGAAAAATTAAGAAATAGCCACCAGTTGCTTCTGAAGACATGAAAAATTAAAACACTATCAGAGTCTCATCCTGTGCTGCAAAATGGAAGGAAATTTTGAGCAAAAGCGACTTTGCTTGCTGCAGAAAGAGAAAATCAGCTGGGCTTCTTCTCCTCACAAACCAGCAATCGAAAAACCCAAGCGAACAAAGTGTCACCTACTGCAAAGCTTAAAGCATGTGGACGGAGTGAGGGAATTCTTGTCACTGAAACACACCCTGTGGGGAGCACTGTCATGTAGGCATTCGAGGAAGTGCCTCTGGAAGGTCCCTCCTGAGACTCCCTATACCCAAAAATCCCTCAGCACATCCTCTTTGCACTTGTGCTCCCACCACTCCCCAGCTCCCTTGCCCTTCTCCGGACACGCTCCAGCCCCTCAATGTCTTTCTGCTCCACAGGGGCCCACAACTGGACACAGCACTCCAGCAGCGGCCGCAGAGGCGCCCAGCACAGGGCACAGCTCACTGCCCTGCTCCTGCTGCCCCACTATTGCTGACACAAGACACCATGCCCTTGGCCTTCTTGGCCACCTGGGCACATGCTGCCAAATGTTCAGCGCCTCTTGTCGGGCACCCCTGCTTCCCCTTCCCTCAGGCAGCTCCCCAGTCGCAAAGCAGCGCATTTGATTTTGGACACTGCATCCGGATTTCCAAGACTTTCTCCTTGTTACCAACACAAGACAGCAGTCCAAGTCTTTCTAGCTTGAGCCCCTCTCCAGACTCCAACGGCATTTTCAAACACAGTTATTAAGGCCGACCACACAATAGAAAGTAGCAAGAGACACATCAGGCCTTTGGGGTTTGCTTGAGGATTGGTTTCTTAACTATGCACTTTGGGGCATTTGACACAGAGCACGTGAGTAGGCCCACACACATTCAGGGACACCACAATCATCTCCTTGCACCTTATCAAAACACAGGTGCATTCAGACTGCATTCTGCCACTGACCACTCTGCCTGAAGAGGCAAAAGAACCACCTGGCAAGAAAGGCATCAAATCCCTCACTTCAAGCTGCAACTCCACAATGTGTCTCTGAAAGGCGACCAGGGAAGCAAAGCCGAGGAGCTTGTGGGGACAAAGCACTCCAAAGAGCGTGTGTGCTCAGATCAACCACTCTGGTGTCTGTAGCTCTTTGCTCACACTGTGGAGTGGGACAGGCCACTCCAGAACACACTGTCCCCCGAAGTATTGATCATGCATCTGTGTAGTGCCATTGACCTGCTCCCTCCTCTGGGCCAAGGAGCCTTCACGCTCCCAGCTGGCCACTGCCAGAATTCAGGCAAGCTGGGTCCCAAACAAGACAAATTAAAATCTGTTTCCATGCAGTCACTGGCTCGGGGGTATTTCATTAGCTCTGGCAGGCTGCCAGCACTCAGCAGCCTCCAGCTCCAGCAGCAACTACTCTCAGGTCAAGAGATTAAAGCACCACATGTCACTAAGGTCAGCACTAGCCACAAGTGGCACTTACCGGGTCGGAATAGTCATCCTGAAGTGTGGCCACAGCAGGAAGTTGAAGGTCATTTCCTCCTCTTTAGCATCTTCTGCAATAACTAAGGGAGTAGTTGATTCACTCCTGCTTGGTTCTGGGCTCTGTGGACAGAGAGAAGCATGAGACACGGTCTATTAGCTATCATTTATAATCCCATTTCTATTCGGATCTACAACCTGCTCTACCATGGCAGAACCATAAACTGTCATAGCAATGGGATTCTAAGTCACTGCCACTGCATTAAAATGGGCTCATTCAACAGAACTGCATATGGCAATGAAGTCAATACTGCACAGTGGCTACTATCAGCAAGCAAGGTTCTGTCTCAAAACTGTGCTTTGACTTCGTTGAAACTCTAGAATGGAAAAATTAAGAAATAGCAAGCTGTTACTACTGAAGATATGGAAAATTAAAACATTATCAGAATCTCATCCTGAGCTGCAAAATGGAAGGAAATTTTGTGCAAAAGCGCCTTTGCTTGCTGCAGAAAGACAAAATCATCTGGGCTTCTTTTCCTCACAAACCTGCAATCGAGAAACCTAAGCGATCAAACTGTCACCTACTGCAAAGCTTAAAGCATCTGGATGCAGTGAGGGGATTCTTGTCACATAAACACAATCTGTGGGGAGCACTGTCATGTAGGCATTCCAGCAAGTAACTCTGAAATGTCCCTCCTGAGAATCCCATAACCAAAAATCCCTCAGCACATCCTCTTTGCACTTGTGCTCCCACCCCTCCCCAGCTCCCTTGCCCTTCTCCGGACACGCTCCAGCCCCTCAATGTCTTTCTGCTCCACAGGGGCCCACAACTGGACACAGCACTCCAGCAGCGGCCGCAGCGGCGCCCAGCACAGGGCACAGCTCACTGCCCTGCTCCTGCTGCCCCACTATTGCTGACACAAGACACCATGCCCTTGGCCTTCCAGGCTACCTGGGCACACGCTGCCAAATGTTCAGCGCCTCTTGTCGGGCACCCCTGCTTCCCCTTCCCTCAGGCAGCTCCCCAGACGCAAAGCTCCACATTTGACTCAGGGCACAGCATCCAGAATTCCAAAACATTTTGTTTTTAGAAAAACAAGACATCCGTCAAACCTTTTCCTCCTTTCTCCTGCTCCAGGCTTCGAAGACATTTTTAAGCACAATTATCAAGGCACACGAAGCAACATAAAGTATCAAAGGATACATGTAGCATCTTGATTTTGCCTCAGAAATTGGTCCGGAAGCGTGCAGGTTTTGTGTTTCGACACCTGAGACTTTAGTAGGCCCACACACATTCAGGACACCACAATCATCTCTTTGCACCTTATCAAAACACAGGTGCATTCAGACTGCACTCTGCCACTGACCGCTCTGCCTGAAGAGGCAAAAGAACCACCTGGCAAGAAAGGCACCAAATCCCTCACTTCACTCTGCAACTCCACAATGTGTCTCTGAAATGCCACCAGGTAAACAAAGCCAAGGAGCCTGTGGGGACAAAGCACCCCAAAGAGCCTGTGTGCTCAGATCAAACACTTTGATGCCTGTAGCTCTTTGCTCACACTTTAGAATGGGACAGGTCTCTCCAGAACACACTGTACCCCGACGTATTGATCATGCATCTGTGTAGTGCCATTGACATGCTCCCTCCTCTGGGCCAAGGAGCCTTCACGCTCCCGACTGGCCACTGCCAGAATTCAAGCAAGTTGGGTCCAATACACTACAATTAAAAATCTCCTTTTAAAGCATGTCACTTGCCTCGGGGGAATTTGCATTGCTCTGGCAGGCTGCCAGCACTCAGCAGCCTCCTGCTCCAGCAGCAACTACTCTCAGGTCAAGACCTTAAAGCACCGCATGTCACTAAGGTCAGCACTAGCCAGAAGTGGCACGTACCGTTTCGGAATTTTCATTGTGAACTGTAAGCACAGAGGGAAGCTGCAGCTCATTTTCCTCCTCTTTGACGTTTTCTCCAAGACCAAAGAAGGTCACTGGATACTCTGCTCTAGGTCCCGGGCTCTGTGGACAGAGAGAAGCATGAGACACGGTCTATCAGCTACCATTTATAATCCCATTCCTATTCGGCTCTACAACCTGCCCTACCATGGCAGAACCATAAACTGTCATAGCAATGGGATTCTAAGTCACTGCCACTGCATTAAAATGGGCTCATTCAACAGAACTGCATATGGCAATGAATTCAATACCGCACAGTGGCTACTATCAGTAAGCAAGGTTCTGTCTCAAAACTGTGCTTTGACTTCCATGAAACTCTAGAATGGAAAAATTAAGAAATAGCCAGCTCTTGCTGCTGAAGTCATGGAAAATTAAAACATTATCAGAATCTCAACCTGTGCTGCAAAAGGGAAGGAAATTTTGAGCAAAAGTGCCTTTGCTTGCTGCAGAAAGAGAAAATCAGCTGGGCTTCTTCTCCTCACAAACCAGCAATCAAAAAACCCAAGCGAACAAAGTGTCACCTACTGCAAAGCTTAAAGCATCTGGACGGAGTGAGGGAATTCTTGTCACGGAAACACACCCTGTGGGGAGCACTGTCATGTAGGCATTCACGGAAGTGAGTCTGGAAGTTCTCTCCTGAGACTCCCATACCCAAAAATCCCTCAGCACATCCTCTTTGCACTTGTGCTCCCACCACTCCCCAGCTCCCTTGCCCTTCTCCGGACACGCTCCAGCCCCTCAATGTCTTTCTGCTCCACAGGGGCCCACAACTGGACACAGCACTCCAGCAGCGGCCGCAGCGGCGCCCAGCACAGGGCACAGCTCACTGCCCTGCTCCTGCTGCCCCACTATGGCTGACACAAGACACCATGCCCTTGGCTTTCCTGGCCACCTGGGCACACGCTGCCAAATGTTCAGCGGCTCTTGCCGGGCACCCCTGGTTCCCCTTGTTTCAGGCAGCTCTCCAGACGTAACGTTGAACATTTGATTTTGGACACTGCATCCAAATTTCCAAGACTTTCTACTTCTTACCAACACAAGAAAGTAGTCCAAGTCTCTCTAGCTTGAGCCCCTCTCCAGGCTCCACCGGCATTTTCAAACACAGTTATCAAGGCAGACCACAAAATGGAAAGTAAAAAGACACACATCAGCCTCTGGGTTTTACTTCAGAATTGGTTTCTTAACTATGCACATTGGGGCTTTTGACACACGGGACGCGAATAGGCCCACACATTTTCCTGGACACCACAACCATCTCTTTGCACCCTATCAAAACACAGGTGCATTCAGACTGCACTCTGCCACTGACCGCTCTGCCTGAAGAGGCAAAAGAACCACCTGGCAAGCAAGGCACCAAATCCCTCACTTCACTCTGCAACTCCACAATGTGTCACTGAAATGCGACCAGGTAAGCAAAGCCAAGGAGCTTGTGAGGACAAAGCACCCCAAAGAGCCTGTGTGCTCAGATCAAACACTTTGGTGCCTATAGCTCTTTGCTCACACTGTGGAGTGGGACAGGTCTCTCCAGAACACACTGTCCCCCGACGTATTGATCATGCATCTGTGTAGTGCCATTGACATGCTCCCTCCTCTGGGCCAAGGAGCCTTCATGCTCCCGACTGGCCACTCCCAGAATTCAAGCAAGCTGGGTCCCAAACATGACAAATTAAAAGCAGTTTCTAAGATGTCACTGGCTCGGGGGTATTTCATAGCTCTTGGCAGGCTGCCAGCACTCAGCAGCCTCCAGCTCCAGCAGCAACTACTCTCAGGTCAAGAGATTAAAGCACCACATGTCACTAAGGTCAGCACTAGCCACAAAGTGGCACTTACCGGGTCGGAATAGTCATCCTGAAGTGTGGCCACAGCAGGAAGTTGAAGGTCACTTTCCTCTTCTTTAGCATCTCCTCCAATAATTAAGGGAGTTAGTTGATTCACTCCTGCTGGTTCTGGGCTCTGTGGACAGAGAGAAGCATGAGACACAGTCTATTAGCTATCATTTATAATCCCATTTCTATTCGGATCTACAACCTGCTCTACCATGGCAGAACCATAAACTGTCATAGCAATGGGATTCTAAGTCACTGCCACTGCATTAAAATGGGCTCATTCAACAGAACTGCATATGGCAATGAATTCAATACTGCACAGTGGCTACTATCAGCAAGCAAGGTTCTGTCTCAAAACTGTGCTTTGACTTCGATGAAAATCTAGAATGGAAAAATTAAGAAATAGCCACCAGTTGCTGCTGAAGACATGGAAAATTAAAACATTATCAGAATCTCATCCTGTGCTGCAAAAGGGAAGGAAATTTTGTGCAAAAATGATCTTGCTTGCTGCAGAAAGACAAAATCAGCTGGGCTTCTTCTCCTCACAAACCAGCAATCGAAAAACCCAAGCAATCAAAATGTCACCTACTGCAAAGCTTAAAGCATCTGGATGCAGTGATGGGATTCTTGTCACAGAAACACACCCTGTGGGGAGCACTGTCATGTAGGCATTCGAGGAAGTGCCTCTGGAAGGTCCCTCCTGAGACTCCTATACCCAAAAATCCCTCAGCACATCCTCTTTGCACTTGTGCTCCCACCCCTCCCCAGCTCTCTTGCCCTTCTCCGGACACGCTCCAGCCCCTCAATGTCTTTCTGCTCCACAGGGGCCCACAACTGGACACAGCACTCCAGCAGCGGCCGCAGCGGCGCCCAGCACAGGGCACAGCTCACTGCCCTGCTCCTGCTGCCCCACTATTGCTGACACAAGACACCATGCCCTTGGCCTTCCTGGCCACCTGGGCACACGCTGCCAAATGTTCAGCGGCTCTTGCCGGGCACCCCTGGTTCACCTTGTCTCTGGCAGCTCCCCAGATGCAATGTCGCACATTTGACTTAGGGCACAGCATCCAGAATTCCAAAAATTTTTGTTTTTAGAAACACAAGACATCAGTCAAGCTTTTTCCTCTTTTCTCCTGCTCCAGGCTTCCAAGGAATGTTTAAGAAGAATTATCAAGACACACGAAGCAACATAAAGTATTAGGGGATACATGTAGCATCTTGGTTTTTCCTCAGAAATTGGTCCAGAAGTGAGCAGGTTTTGTGTTTCGACACAAGGGACGTGAGTAGACCCACACACATTCCTGGACACCACAATCATCTCTTTGCTCCTTATCAAAACACAGGTGCATTCAGACTGCACTCTGCCACTGACCGCTCTGCCTGAAGAGGCAAAAGAACCACCTGGCAAGAAAGGCACCAAATCCCTCACTTCACTCTGCAACTCCACAATGTGTCTCTGAAATGCGAGCATGTAAGGAGAGCCAAGGAGCTTGTGGGGACAAAGCACCCCAAAGAGCCTGTGTGCTCAGATCAAACACTTTGATGCCTGTAGCTCTTTGCTCACACTGTGGAGTGGGACAGGTCTCTCCAGAACACACTGTCCCCCGACGTATTGATCATGCATCTGTGTAATGTCATTGACATGCTCCCTCCTCTGGGCCAAGGAGCCTTCACGCTCCCGACTGGCCACTGCCAGAATTCAAGCAAGCTGGGTCCCAAACATGACAAATTAAAAGCAGTTTCCAAGCAGTCATTGCCTCGGGGGAATTTCATAGCTCTTGGCAGGCTGCCAGCACTCAGCAGCCTCCAGCTCCAGCAGCAACTATTCTGAGGTCAAGACCTTACAGCACCGCATGTCACTAAGGTCAGCACTAGCCAGAAGTGGCACTTACCGTTTCGGAATTTTCATTGTGAACTGTAAGCACAGAGGGAAGCTGCAGCTCATTTTCCTCCTCTTTGACGTTTTCTCCAAGACCAAAGTAGGTCACTGGATACTCTGCTCTAGGTCCCGGGCTCTGTGGACAGAGAGAAGCATGAGACACGGTCTATCAGCTATCATTTATAATCCCATTCCTATTCGGCTCTACAACCTGCCCTACCATGGCAGAACCATAAACTGTCATAGCAATGGGATTCTAAGTCACTGCCACTGCACTAAAATGGGCTCATTCAACAGAACTGCATATGGCAATGAATTCAATACTGCACAGTGGCTACTATCAGTAAGCAAGGTTCTGTCTCAAAACTGTGCTTTGACTTCCATGAAACTCTAGAATGGAAAAATTAAGAAATAGCCAGCTCTTGCTGCTGAAGTCATGGAAAATTAAAACACTATCAGAATCTCAACCTGTGCTGCAAAAGGGAAGGAAATTTTGAGCAAAAGTGCCTTTGCTTGCTGCAGAAAGAGAAAATCAGCTGGGCTTCTTCTCCTCACAAACCAGCAATCAAAAAACCCAAGCGAACAAAGTGTCACCTACTGCAAAGCTTAAAGCATCTGGACGGAGTGAGGGAATTCTTGTCACGGAAACACACCCTGTGGGGAGCACTGTCATGTAGGCATTCACGGAAGTGAGTCTGGAAGTTCTCTCCTGAGACTCCCATACCCAAAAATCCCTCAGCACATCCTCTTTGCACTTGTGCTCCCACCCCTCCCCAGCTCCCTTGCCCTTCTCCGGACACGCTCCAGCCCCTCAATGTCTTTCTGCTCCACAGGGGCCCACAACTGGACACAGCACTCCAGCAGCGGCCGCAGCGGCGCCCAGCACAGGGCACAGCTCACTGCCCTGCTCCTGCTGCCCCACTATGGCTGACACAAGACACCATGCCCTTGGCTTTCCTGGCCACCTGGGCACACGCTGCCAAATGTTCAGCGGCTCTTGCCGGGAACCCCTGGTTCCCCTTGTCTCAGGCAGCTCTCCAGACGTAACGTTGAACATTTGATTTTGGACACTGCATCCAAATTTCCAAGACTTTCTACTTCTTACCAACACAACAAAGTAGTCCAAATCTCTCTAGCTTGAGCCCCTCTCCAGGTTCAAACTGCATTTTCAAACATAATTATCAAGGCAGACCAAATAACAGAAAGTAGCAAGAAACAAATCTGGCCTCTGGGTGTTGCTTGAGAATTGGTTTCTTAACTATGCACATTGGGGCTCTTGACATACGGGACGTGAGTAGGCCTACACACTTTCCTGGACACCACAATCATCTCTTTGCACCCTCTCAAAACACAGGTGCATTCAGACTGCACTCTGCCACTGACCGCTCTGCCTGAAGAGGCAAAAGAACCACCTGGCAAGCAAGGCACCAAATCCCTCACTTCACTCTGCAACTCCACAATGTGTCACTGAAATGCGACCAGGTAAGCAAAGCCAAGGAGCTTGTGAGGACAAAGCACCCCAAAGAGCCTGTGTGCTCAGATCAAACACTTTGGTGCCTATAGCTCTTTGCTCACACTGTGGAGTGGGACAGGTCTCTCCAGAACACACTGTCCCCCGATGTATTGATCATGCATCTGTGTAGTGCCATTGACATGCTCCCTCCTCTGGGCCAAGGAGCCTTCATGCTCCCGACTGGCCACTCCCAGAATTCAAGCAAGCTGGGTCCCAAACATGACAAATTAAAAGCAGTTTCTAAGATGTCACTGGCTCGGGGGTATTTCATAGCTCTTGGCAGGCTGCCAGCACTCAGCAGCCTCCAGCTCCAGCAGCAACTACTCTCAGGTCAAGAGATTAAAGCACCACATGTCACTAAGGTCAGCACTAGCCACAAAGTGGCACTTACCGGGTCGGAATAGTCATCCTGAAGTGTGGCCACAGCAGGAAGTTGAAGGTCACTTTCCTCTTCTTTAGCATCTCCTCCAATAATTAAGGGAGTTAGTTGATTCACTCCTGCTGGTTCTGGGCTCTGTGGACAGAGAGAAGCATGAGACACAGTCTATTAGCTATCATTTATAATCCCATTTCTATTCGGATCTACAACCTGCTCTACCATGGCAGAACCATAAACTGTCATAGCAATGGGATTCTAAGTCACTGCCACTGCATTAAAATGGGCTCATTCAACAGAACTGCATATGGCAATGAATTCAATACTGCACAGTGGCTACTATCAGTAAGCAAGGTTCTGTGTCAAAACTGTGCTTTGACTTCCATGAAACTCTAGAATGGAAAAATTAAGAAATAGCCACCAGTTGCTGCTGAAGACATGGAAAATTAAAACATTATCAGAATCTCATCCTGTGCTGCAAAAGGGAAGGAAATTTTGTGCAAAAATGATCTTGCTTGCTGCAGAAAGACAAAATCAGCTGGGCTTCTTCTCCTCACAAACCAGCAATCGAAAAACCCAAGCAATCAAAATGTCACCTACTGCAAAGCTTAAAGCATCTGGATGCAGTGATGGGATTCTTGTCACAGAAACACACCCTGTGGGGAGCACTGTCATGTAGGCATTCGAGGAAGTGCCTCTGGAAGGTCCCTCCTGAGACTCCTATACCCAAAAATCCCTCAGCACATCCTCTTTGCACTTGTGCTCCCACCCCTCCCCAGCTCCCTTGCCCTTCTCCGGACACGCTCCAGCCCCTCAATGTCTTTCTGCTCCACAGGGGCCCACAACTGGACACAGCACTCCAGCAGCGGCCGCAGCGGCGCCCAGCACAGGGCACAGCTCACTGCCCTGCTCCTGCTGCCCCACTATTGCTGACACAAGACACCATGCCCTTGGCCTTCCTGGCCACCTGGGCACACGCTGCCAAATGTTCAGCGGCTCTTGCTGGGCACCCCTGGTTCACCTTGTCTCTGGCAGCTCCTCAGATGCAATGTCGCACATTTGACTTAGGGCACAGCATCCAGAATTCCAAAAATTTTTCTTTTTAGAAACACAAGACATCAGGCAAGCTTTTTCCTCTTTTCTCCTGCTCCAGGCTTCAAAGGCATTTTTAAGAAGAATTATCAAGGCACACGAAGCAACATAAAGTATCAGGGGATACATGTAGCATCTTGATTTTGCCTCAGATATTGGTCCAGAAGTGAGCATGTTTTGTGTTTCGACACAGGGGACGCGAGTAGACCCACACACATTGCTGGACACCACAATCATCTCTTTGCACCTTATCAAAACACAGGTGCATTCAGACTGCACTCTGCCACTGACCGCTCTGCCTGAAGAGGCAAAAGAACCACCTGGCAAGAAAGGCACCAAATCCCTCACTTCACTCTGCAACTCCACAATGTGTCACTGAAATGTGAGCAGGTAAGCAAAGCCAAAGAGCTTGTGGGGACAAAACACCCCAAAGAGCCTGTGTGCTCAGATCAAACACTTTGATGCCTGTAGCTCTTTGCTCACACTTTAGAATGGGACAGGTGTCTCCAGACCACACTGTACCGTGACGTATTGATCATGCATCTGTGTAGTGCCATTGACATGCTCCCTCCTCTGGGCCAAGGAGCCTTCACGCTCCCAGCTGGCCACTGCCAGAATTCAAGCAAGCTGGGTCCCAAACAAGACAAATTAAAATCTGTTTCCAAGCAGTCACTGGCTCCAGGGGAATTTGCTTGCCTCTGGCAGGCTGCCAGCACTCAGCAGCCTCCAGCTCCAGCAGCAACTATTCTGAGGTCAAGACCTTACAGCACCGCATGTCACTAAGGTCAGCACTAGCCACGAGTGGCACGTACCGTTTCGGAATAGTCATCCTGAGGTGTCGCCTCAGCGGGAAGCTGTAGGTCATTTTCCTCCTCTTTGGTCTCTTGTCCAAGAGCAAAGATAGTCAGTGGATACTCTCCGGTTGGTTCTGGGCTCTGTGGACAGAGAGAAGCATGAGACACGGTCTGTTAGTTATCGTTTATAATCCCATTTGTATTCGGCTCTACAACCTGCCCTACCATGGCAGAACCATAAACTGTCATAGCAATGGGATTCTAAGTCATTGCCACTACATTAAAATGGGCTCATTCAACAGAACTGCATATGGCAATGAATTCAATACTGCACAGTGGCTACTATCAGCAAGCAAGGTTCTGTGTCAAAACTGTGCTTTCTCTTCGTTGAAACTCTAGAATGGAAAAATTAAGAAATAGCCAGCTCTTGCTGCTGAAGATATGGACAATTAAAACATTATCAGAATCTCATCCTGTGCTGGAAAAGACAAGGAAATTTTGAGGAAATGTGCCTGTGTTTGCCGCAGAAAGACAAAATTAGCTGAGCTTCTTCTCCTCACAAACCAGCAATCGAAAAACCCAAGCAATCAAAGTGTCACCTACTGCAAAGCTTAAAGCATCTGGACGGAGTGAGGGAATTCTTGTCACGGAAACACACCCTTGTGGGGAGCATTGTCTTGCAGGCATTCACGGAAGTGAGTCTGGAAGGTCCCTCCTGAGACTCCCATACCCAAAAATCCCTCAGCACATCCTCTTTGCACTTGTGCTCCCACCCCTCCCCAGCTCTCTTGCCCTTCTCCGGACACGCTCCAGCCCCTCAATGTCTTTCTGCTCCATAGGGGCCCACAACTGGAAACAGCACTCCAGCAGCAGCCGCAGCGGCGCCCAGCACAGGGCACAGCTCACTGCCCTGCTCCTGCTGCCCCACTATGGCTGACACAAGACACCATGCCCTTGGCCTTCTTGGCCACCTGGGCACACGCTGCCAAATGTTCAGCGGATCTTGCCGGGCACCCCTGGTTCACCTTGTCTCTGGCAGCTCCCCAGATGCAATGTCGCACATTTGACTTAGGGCACAGCATCCAGAATTCAAAAAATATTTTGTTTTTAGAAACACAAGACATCAGTCAAGCTTTTTCCTCTTTTCTCCTGCTCCAGGCTTCCAAGGCATGTTTAAGAAGAATTATCAAGGCACGTGAAGCAACATAAAGTATCAGGGGATACATGTAGCATCTTGATTTTGCCTCAGAAATTGGTCCAGAACTGTGCAGGTTTTGTGTTTCGACACAAGGGACGTGAGTAGACCCACAAACTTTCATGGACACCACAATCATCTCTTTGCACCCTGTCAAAACACAGGTGCATTCAGACTGCACTCTGCCACTGACCGCTCTGACTGAAGAGGCAAAAGAACCACCTGGCAAGAAAGGCACCAAATGTCTGACTACAAGCTGCATCTCCACAATGTGTCACTGAAATGTGGCCAGGTAAGGAAAGCCAAGAAGCTTGTGGGGACAAAGCACCCCAAAGAGCCTGTGTGCTCACATCAATCACTTTTTATCCTTGTAGCTCTTTGCTCACACTGTGGAGTGGGACAGGTCTCTCCA
This sequence comes from Erithacus rubecula, assembly GCF_903797595.1. NCBI lineage: Eukaryota > Metazoa > Chordata > Aves > Passeriformes > Muscicapidae > Erithacus > Erithacus rubecula. The sequence continues at coordinate 3,569,464 of NW_027635944.1, forward strand.
GATCACAATTTCCCCCTTTGTGTCAATCACAGCTTTGTATTTAACATGCTCCCTTCTTCTGGGCCTAGGAGCCTTCATGCTTCCTGGTGGGCTCTCTCAGAATCCCAGTAGACTGCGGCCAAATCATGCTAGATTTAAGTCCATTTTGCACATGCAGCTGTCAACGGGGAGTGCTAACTCCTGGCAGTACTCCAGCACTCAGCACCCTCAGCCAACAAGGGCAAATGCTGGCTGGTCAGAAAGTTACAGATCTGTCTAGCAATAAAGTCAGCACTAGCCAGAACTGGCTCTTACTGTCTCTGAATATTCAGATTGTTCTGTGTCCAGAGCCTCAGGGTCGCTGTCATTTTCCTCCTCTTCAGCTTCACCTCCAGAAACTGAGGAAGTCAATGGATACTCTGCTCTTGGTTCTGGGCTCTGTGGACAGAGAGAAGCATGAGACACGGTCTATTAGCTATCGTTTATAATCCCATTTCTATTCGGCTCTACAACCTGCCTCTAGCATGCAGTACCATAAATTGTCATAGCAATGGGATTCTAAGTCACTTGCCACTACATTAAAATGGGCTCATTCAACAGAACTGCATACGGCAATGAATTCAATACTGCACAGTGGCTACTATCAGCAAGCAAGGTTCTGTCTCAAAAACTGTGCTTTGACTTCAGTGACACTCTAGAATGGAAAAATTAAAGAAAGAGCCAGCTCTTGCTGCGAAGACATGGAAAATTAAAACACTATCAGATCTCATCCTGTGCTGCAAAAGGGAAGGAAATCTTGAGCAAAAGCGACCTTTGCTTGCTGCAGAAGGACAAAATGAGCTGGGCTTCTTCTCCTCACAAACCAGCAATCGAAAAACCCAAGTGATCAAAGTGTCACCTACTGCAAAGCTTAAAGCATCGGGATGCAGTGATGGGATTCTTGGCACGGAAACACACCCTGTGGGGAGCACTGTCATGCAGGCATTCGAGGAAATGTGTCTGGAAGGTCCCTCCTGAGAATCCCATACCCAAAAATCCCTCAGCACATCCTCTTTGCACTTGTGCTCCCACCCTTCCCCAGCTCTCTTGCCCTTCTCTGGACACGCTCCAGCCCCTCAATGTCTTTCTGCTCCACAGGGGCCCACAACTGGACACAGCACTCCAGCAGCGGCCGCAGCGGCCACAGCACAGGGCACAGCTCACTGCCCTGCTCCTGCTGCCCCACTATTGCTGACACAAGACACCATGCCCTTGGCCTTCCTGGCCACCTGGGCACACGCTGCCAAATGTTCAGCGGTCCTTGCCGGGCACCCCTGGTTCACCTTGTCTCTGGCAGCTCCCCAGATGCAATGTCGCACATTTGACTTAGGGCACAGCATCCAGAATTCAAAAAATATTTTGTTTTTAGAAACACAAGACATCAGTCAAGCTTTTTCCTCTTTTCTCCTGCTCCAGGCTTCCAAGGCATGTTTAAGAAGAATTATCAAGGCACGCGAAGCAACATAAAGTATCAGGGGATACATGTAGCATCTTGATTTTGCCTCAGAAATTGGTCCAGAACTGTGCAGGTTTTGTGTTTCGACACAAGGGACGTGAGTAGACCCACAAACTTTCATGGACACCACAATCATCTCTTTGCACCCTGTCAAAACACAGGTGCATTCAGACTGCACTCTGCCACTGACCGCTCTGCCTGAAGAGGCAAAAGAACCACCTGGCAAGAAAGGCACCAAATCCCTCACTTCACTCTGCAACTCCACAATGTGTCTCTGAAATGTGGCCAGGTAAGGAAAGCCAAGAAGCTTGTGGGGACAAAGCACCCCAAAGAGCCTGTGTGCTCACATCAATCACTTTTTATCCTTGTAGCTCTTTGCTCACACTGTGGAGTGGGACAGGTCTCTCCAGATCACAATTTCCCCCTTTGTGTCAATCACAGCTTTGTATTTAACATGCTCCCTTCTTCTGGGCCTAGGAGCCTTCATGCTTCCTGGTGGGCTCTCTCAGAATCCCAGTAGACTGCGGCCAAATCATGCTAGATTTAAGTCCATTTTGCACATGCAGCTGTCAACGGGGAGTGCTAACTCCTGGCAGTACTCCAGCACTCAGCACCCTCAGCCAACAAGGGCAAATGCTGGCTGGTCAGAAAGTTACAGATCTGTCTAGCAATAAAGTCAGCACTAGCCAGAACTGGCTCTTACTGTCTCTGAATATTCAGATTGTTCTGTGTCCAGAGCCTCAGGGTCGCTGTCATTTTCCTCCTCTTCAGCTTCACCTCCAGAAACTGAGAGATTCACTAACATGCTCGATGTTGGTTCTGAGTGCTGTGGACAGAGAGAACAGAGAGAATGAGGGACGAGACATTATCTATAATTTATAACTCCATTTCTATTCAGCACCACAACTTGCTCTACTATCGCAGAACAATGGGTTTCAAAGTTAGTCTCTCTAACTAAATGAAAAGGAGCTGGTACAAGAGAACAGCATGTGGCTTTGAATTCAATATTCTGGAATGGATACTGTTATCTAGTAAGGTTCTCTCTGAAAACTGATCTTTGAGTACGTTAAAACTCTAAAATGGAAAATTAGGAAATAGCCAGCTGTTGCTGCTGCAGAGATGGAAAATTTAAACACTACCAGAATCTCATCCTTTTCTTCAAAAGGGAAGGAAATTTAAAGCAAAAGCACTTTGGCTTACTGCATAAAGAGAACATGATCTGGGGTCCTCCTGCTCACAAACCAGAGACCCAAAAAACCAAATGATCAAAGTGTCACCTACTGCAAAGCTTAAAGCATCGGGATGCAGTGATGGGATTCTTGGCACAGAAACACACCCTGTGGGGAGCACTGTCATGCAGGCATTCGAGGAAATGTGTCTGAAAGGTCCCTCCTGAGACTCCCATACCCAAAGATCCCTCAGCACATCCTCTTTGCACTTGTGCTGCCACCCCTCCCCAGCTCCCTTGCCCTTCTCCGGACACGCTCCAGCCCCTCAATGTCTTTCTGCTCCACAGGGGCCCACAACTGGACACAGCACTCCAGCAGCGGCTGCAGCGGCGCCCAGCACAGGGCACAGCTCACTGCCCTGCTCCTGCTGCCCCACTATGGCTGACACAAGACACCATGCCCTTGGCCTTCCTGGCCACCTGGGCACACGCTGCCAAATGTTCAGCGGCTCTTGCCGGGCACCCCTGGCTCCTTTTGTCCAGTGCAGCTCCATATGTGTAAATTTCCACTCTTGACTTTGGATACAATTTCAAGATATCTTTCGTTTTCTTAACCTTACAAACAGCACTCCAAATCTTTATCCTGACAACCTCCTCTATTAAGGCAACATCATAAACTCTCATAGAGATGAAATTCTAAGTCATTCAGACTAAATTTATTTGGACTCTTTTGAATGAACTATATATTGCTCTGAATGAAACATTCCATAATTTCTACTATCTGGAAGTAGCGTTCTCTCTGAAAACTCAGCTGTGAGTTCTTTAAAGTTCTGAAATGGTAAATTGGGAAATAGCCAGTGATGTCTTTGCTGTTGATGTTTCACACATGGAGGTGGATTCTCTCCTATCCCACTTAGCTTGTCCTTTACACTCCAGTGTCACTGGCCAAGCTCACTGCTTTGTCCTCATTTCTTTAACACCAGGAACATTAAATGTTCCTTTCTTGCTCACCTCAGATTTGGCACCTCTGAGTACATATGTCAGATGACCTGTAGTGGGAAAGGAAAATGAAGCAGATTCTTTAAGACAACTGCTTGAGCTGATGAATCCCACAGAACAAGTCAACCCAAAGAGAGAGCATTTTCTGTTTCACAGGTGTCAAGGAGACACAGCTCATTCAAGCTGCCAGCAAGAGAACAGAACAATATTCTGGGCTATGACTATGTTTTTGCTTGTTCTGCCAGCAAATTAATACAATCTTGATCGCTATAATGCAAATAGTTCTTTAACACTCAATTCTTCTTTTCTGCCCTCCTAATAAAGCAGCTTTTTTTAATCCTCTCCTTCTGGTACTATTTTGTTTTTTTTTTAATTAGTTGCATGCACTAAATCTCATTAACTTGCTGAAAGAGTTGCCCAGAAAAGCTTCCCCAAAATTCCTCTGAGCTATCAAAGTTCTTTTGGCAGTCAAACTGCACAGCAGCACCTCCAGGGTTCAGGAGCAAACACTCACTGCTTTGCAGTTTGCACTTCATTGTAAAGGGAATCACTCTTTTAGCTTTTAGTAAAGGGTCAAGTTAGACAGTCAAATCTTTTCATGATAAAATTTAGGGAAAAAGAAGTTTTCTCTGAACTCTTCTAAAAACTGCAGAAATTTTAGAAGGCCTTCTGAGAAGGTCTCCCAGTCTGCATTTTCAAAATTGTCCTGCCTGGTCCAGCAAACTGAGGAATTGTCAAATTGTGCTGCCACAGACTCTCCCGTGGAGGGAATGCAACCCCTGCATGTTCCCTTGCAAATGCTGCTCACAGCCCTCTGGCAACAAACACCCCATTTTGGTGGAACATGTTGACTGGAGCTTTACCAATCCAGTGGCATCCTAATGCTCTTTCTGTTTCCAAATCAACCCAGTCTCTAAGAAAGAGTGGGAAGACATACAAAAGCCAGGTTAGGTTACACCCAATAAAAATCTCTACTTACATGCCAAGTTAGATAGATAATATCCAGAATAGCCAATGCCATAAACAGTGCAAACTACACCAACGATATTCCTAATCATTGCTGCAGTGTTCTGCAAGTTAGGAACACAAAAGGAAACAAGGCTCTTGTTTTTGCACAGTAGCCCACGGACAAACCGTGGGACGCTCCTGCGCTGAGCACGCCCAAGGGCGGCTCTGGCCCTGAGGCCCTTTGTGCACCAAGGCAGCCTTCTCGTGTCACCACAGCAACGTGGCAACCCTGCCCTGACATCACAAAGCAAACCTTCTGCACTGGCCCCTGAATTTATGCAAAGCAGCCCAGCCTTCCCCACTGCAAACACAAAATAGCATGGGAAGTTTTCCTGTCCCAAAGCAGCACAAATTCCCTGGGTGGGCCAAACCTTGTCATTCAAGGGATCCAAGAATAACTCCAAGAGTGCCCCAAGCACCTACAGCCTGTACCTGAACTGAGCACTCAGATGGGACCAAATTTTCCACTGCACTCTATTGCCAGCAGACATTCCCTCTCCCCATCCTATTTCCCTTGCAGAACCCTGTGCCTACTATCCATGGGCACCAGAGGAGCAGCAGTCACACAGGAGATGCCCCTGCTGCACTGGGCAGGAGCCAAAACGCTCTCGAGTCACAGCTGCAGGCCTCTATCTGCACAGGATGCTCTGGCTGCCCCACTCCTCATTGGAATTTAGCATTTGGAAATGAAATTCTACTTTCTGCCTCGTGTACAAATACCACGGTTGTGCAAAAATTGGGCAATGGGCCGTATTCCAAAGGCACTGCAATGTGGAGGAAGTGACGCCCTAATAACTGAGAAACAAAACAAAATACTTTCAAGACAGTATTAGCATAGGAGGTGATATCAATTCTGGTCTCTAACTGGAGGCCTCCAGGGGCAGATATGGAAAAATGACTGCCACACATTGTGTGAATGTGGTTTTATAAATTTGTAAAATTACCATAATTGATAAGAATTCCCAATTAGAAGCACAATAATTAGGAAATTCTCCTTTGATTCCAGCTCTTCTTTAGCCCCCTTTCTTGCTACTAGTTGTACCACATGTACAGGCTAGAACTACTTTATGAGAAGTTCTTGAGAACATGTTTTAACCTTGGTTCCCAGAGTATCTAAGATAGGACAGGAGCCTTTGGAATGTGTTTTGTCTTTTTTGCCTACCAGGGGAGGAAAAGTACTCAAGTTACCTAGGAACTATGTAACCATATAACAATAGTCTACATTTCCATGAATATATATGAAGGAAATAGAAAAGCAAAAATAATTTTGTCTCAGAAGGAGACCCTTCCCCAATTCCTAAACCACACTAAAACCACCAGAAATGGGACCTTCCATTAAAAAAAACAAAACAAACAACCAAACCTAACCCCCCACATATAAAAAAAATAAATTAAAAAAAAAAAAGCCAACAAAAAACCAAAACCAATTTGGACAATTCAGAAAGTTAATGGAGAGCTTATTCACACGATGACAAGGAAGGAACTCCCAATGGAGTTGTAGTTTGGTACAGTTTTTATTCTGAATCTCACTCAGGACTTGAACTGGAGAAAGTCATCCTGAAATGGTTTTCCCCAGCTCCTGAACTGCCTCCATTCATTCACTGCAATGATCAGAGACACCAGTCTGGAGAGATCCTCAGCTGGCTTCAAATATGGATGCTGCCCAAAGGGAAACAAGAACAACAAAGGAGCCATTGCTTTGCAAACTCAGTGCTTCACTGACCAAGAAAGTTTCCTTGGTTTCCAGAAATATGCAGAAATAGGACTGACAGGACCATCTGCACCTCTGCCTTCATGACCTTGCTATCACAGGCCAGTTTTGCCCATAGTCCCGCTAGTTCATCCATCAAGGTGTCTCAGCAGCAGCAGCGGTGCAGCTCCAGGAACATCAGGCAGCAGTTCCCATTCCCTGTGTGTGCATGGCAGCAGGGCCAGCACTGCCGGGGCCAGGGCGAGTGGAGAGCACGGGCAGCCCCGATCCCGACGAGCCGCTGCTCTGACCCTGCCGGCAGGACTCTCACTGAGACCAGGGCTCAGGAGGTGCCCTGAGCACTGAGATGGCTTTTGCAGAGCAGCAAGGCAACTCAGGTGCCTGCCTGAGCCCTGAGTGGCAGCAGCCAGCTCTGCCAGCAGTACCATGTGCCCAGAGAGCTGCTGTGCTTCAGACTCACAGCGAAGGACACCCAGCTGGACAATTTTCATGTCAGAGCTGCAGAGAACTTCCCTCTTACCTTGGTGGATCCCAGAAAAATTATGGACACTGTGACAGAGAATCTGTCTGTCCAAGAGACTTATGACTCCACTCACAAGGAACTCAGCACAACCAGAGCTTGAGCAATCCCTGTGGGAAGAGTTGAGGATTTCATTGCAGCTGAGGGGACAGGATCACTGCCTGAATAAGGACAATTCCAGTGAAGTACTAAGGCCTGAACAACAAGACCTAAGCCACAGCTGACTTCCAGAGGAATCTTCCAATTAAGCATTATATTTTTATTTACCCATTAACAAAATATGAATCTTGTTAGAAAAACCCTTTCACACTTAGAAGCCAGACAAGGCAGTAAAATCAGATGTGTTGAATAATTTTGGACAGTTAAAGAGTTAAAATTGTTAATTGCCTCATTTAAATTAGGGTTTTTGCTTGTTGTCTGTCTTGTGTGGCTCTAGTTTCATCTCCGATTACTAACTAATGTATTTCCTTCCCCAGTTAAGTGTAAAATCCCTAATTTACCCTCAAACCCAGTTTATAGTGTTCCCTTATCCCAGTTACTTCCTATTTCCACCCTTTCTCCTACCTCATTTCCGGCCCTGCTGCTGCCTGTCCATCAAAATAGCAACACCTGGTATGTAAATTCGTCGCGACTCCCAAGCACCATCTCTGCTGAAAGTTCCTGCGGAGCAGAACCCCCAAGAACAGTGAGCTAAAACCAGAATCAAACCTCTAGACTATACTAATCAACGAGCCATGTCATCAGTCATTGCGAACCATCTCTGTCTCCACAGCCATCTATTCACAGTTACTTTAACAGCAACCAACGGTAGCAACCCCCTAAACCAACGAACCACTCTGCGAGTTCTGGATGTGCCTGCGAGGTTGGAACTCCCGTTCCTTCCTGGGAACTGCACGGGATCCTCCTTTCCGCGTTGGACAGGCAGCAGCAGCAGGCGTCGGTCCTCCCTACGACCCCCATTAATAAAAAAAGCTGGTATTTAATAAAGGCCTCGGCCCGCGCCTATTCACTTCATCAGATATCTCTATTTGATTTTGCTGAAAGTTATATGGTCAAAGTAAATTCCCTTGGCTCCTCCCTGAGCCCTAGCCAAGTGGAGGATGAAACCAGAAGTTATGGTAGCTTGTTTATTCAACAGTATAAAATCTGGGCGTTACTACAGCAACATTGGTGGGCCCACCTGCAGGTGGGCAAATGACATAGGAATTCCCAGTAACTGGGAGTACCTCTCCAATCCTTTGCAGTGCCAGGGACACCCCAGGGGACATGTGTGTCAGGAAAATGGTCAAATATTACAGTAACTGGTGATATTTCTTTCTTAATCTCTACAGGCAAACTTTCAGTAATAATCCAGTGCATTCCTTACCTTATCCTTTTGTATTTCTTTGCTGCTTTGCAGTACCGTAAATGACACTTATTCCTTAAACTGGTATTGGTGTCTGGGTGCTGGCCCTGCCTGCTGGATAACAGCATTTCCTTCAGAGCTGGACTTGGTGGAGGCACAAGATGGTGGCCGGGGCTGAGGCACCACACACAAGATGGTGGCCGGGGCTGAGGCACCACACACAAGATGGTGCCCAGGGCTGAGCCTGTCCCTCCCAGTGAGCTCTCAGCCCCTGCTGGCCCAGCCCTGGCCCCGGAGCAGCTCGGGGCAGGCAGAATCCCCTTTTCAGCCCTCTGCTTAAATGGACATGAACAGACAGCAGGGGGACAGACACAGTGTGGCCCCTTTGGTCTGTGCACACAAACATCCACCAGCCTGTTTGTAACTTCAGCTGGCAGTATTTTGATGTCAAAGCAATTAAAATAAGTGAAAATAGGAAGAAACTCCAGGGTCTCAATATGCTTCTTTTTGTGGTTTGTTTTTTTATTTTTTTTTTGGGGGGGTGTTTGTTTGTTTTTGGGGTTTTCTTGTTTGTTTGTTGCCAAAAGGCCAAAAGCATTTCCTGTGCAGATGGAGTTCATTCAGTGCTCTGTGCACTGAGCCCCGGCCGGGCAGGGCACGGCGCCCGCTGCGCTGCGGGTCCTTCTGCTGCCACAGCCCGGCACACCTGGGACAGGGTATCACCACCTGTGGCAAAACAGAGGGCTTTGTGGGGGCTGCATTGCTCTGCACACACCCAGGACACCTGTGGCACAGAGCTTTGGGCCCCCAAAAAGGTAAACCAGAGGGAACGGCTGGAAAAGATTTAATTTTCACCTTTCAATAGAAGTGCCTACAATGACAGTTACCCAGCAGGGCCCGATGCCCACTGCCAGCTCCGTGTGAGAAAGGAAGCGTTACTTTATTTCAGTGCTGGGTGAATGGGGAATCACTTTTCTAACACGTGCTCACTCAGAAATCTCACCTACTAGTTTGTAATCATGGAAGTAAAACACACTCATTATTTTGTTGAAATTCACAGGCTCATCATTATCTTGAATTACTTGACATGTTTCAATGACTTCTCAGAAGTTATTGACAGGAGAGCAGGGGTCTCTTGAGGGTCTCTGCTGGTCATTTGGGGAACATCCCATTCCTCAAGTTCTCCTCTGATGGTCAAGAGCTTCCTCAAACCACTTTCTTCCCCTTCAATGCATTCCAGCTATCTTCTTAGAAGGGCCATGCTCTTTATTCTCAAAGCTAACATAGCCAGTTGCACACATTAATCACTGCACTGTAGGAAAAGAGGGCTCAACACTGTCTGTTAAAGCTAAAGGAGTTTGTGATTTGTTACAGTTAAACATATTCTCAACACCTTCATTCTGTGGGAATTGCACACAGGCATTTAGTCAGTGCACCTGGGGACATGCTTTTGCAGACTGAAACAACTTTGTGTCTTTCCTTCAGAAATTAAAAATGAAAACACAAATTGCCTACTGAATCCCTTCTGCTCCTTTCCAAATCAGTTCACTGCTTAAGCACAAACCTCAGGCTCAGCCTGGATTCCCTCTGTGAGATATGAGGTAATATTTTGCTGCAACCAAATGGTTATTCGAAAAAAAGAATTAAAACTGTGGGTTCTAGGTGGTTTTATTTATGGTGTGGATTAGTTCTAGTTAATTTTCTGGTTGTTACTGTGAGCTGAACTGCAGACCAAAAAGAAACTAGGATAAAAGGGGAGGGGACAGGCAGAAAAGTAGGTGGTCAAGAGAAAATGTAAGTTTCCTGGTATGCAGCCAATGGGAAAGGGGACAGGGATCACCCCCAGCCAGGAAAGGCAATAAAAAGAAGCATTTTGTTGGACCGTGTGTGTGTTCAGGTTTTGGGGGAGGGACACACACATATGTACTAACAAATGGTTCTCTTTTGCTTTGATGAGTTTGCCCCCACTTAATTTTGTCCAAGAGTTGATTCATTTCTAAATCTCTCTCCCAGCAGCTCCGAGCTGTCTTGCACAGTGCTTGCTGTGCTCCAGAGAGCACACAGCAGGCTGGCCTGGTGCCCCTGACTATTTGTGCACAACACTCTGCATTTCACACCTGTGCTGTGGCTCAGTGCAGAAGTGCAGGATTGCAGGCGCTTCCTGCCAGAGCTGTGTGAGGCACTGTGTGCTGCAGATGTGAGCTGGCAAGCTGCCAGTGCCTCCCGCTGGCCTGGGTCCCCTGGAGCAGTGCCGTGCCTGAAGGAGCTGCCCTGTGCTGGAGCCTGCGGAGCAGCCCGGCTCCCTCCCGCCGTGCCCAGAGTGCTGCACACGCTGCTGACCTTGCCAGGAGGGACAGGGCAGCCGGCACAAGGGCAGCAATGCTGAGCCAGGCCAGCAGCCCTGGGCTGCTGTTTGCCTTTCTCTGCTGCTGGGCAGCCTGCATGTGGCCAATGCCAGCAGCGTGTGCTGTGCCCAGCACGGCTGCGCTTCCCCTGGGCACCAGCCAGCTGCCAGTTTGGCTCTGGGAGCAGAGGATTCGCCCGGTGCCAGGAGGAGGCACCCAGGGCCGGGCTGCTGCCTCTGGCAGCTCCAAGGGCCTCCTTCCAGCCTGCCTCTGCCCAGGCACCACTCAAGGCCTGCACCTGCCCTGGGTGTTTGGGCTGCCCCACTCCTTTGGTTTTGCCTGCAAATGCCAGTGCCCTTTCTGCCTCAGAAAGAAGCTCCATGGCTTGGCAAAACCTGGTCATTGGGCCATACTCCAAATGCAGTATTTTCTAGAGAGGATGAATGAAGAAGAGCCTTTCCCACTTTGAAAGTACAGCAAAGCAACCAGAAATGTCACTTGGCAGCATTAAGAAACAACTGACAATTCAGAAGGAAATGTTGAACTTTCTCACAGGGTCAGAAGGACGCGAATCTTCCAAATGAGTTGAAGTTTCATAAACTTTATTTCTTTTCAATCCTAGGCTATATTCTTTCTCTAAAATCCTTTTCAACAATCTTCTCAAAGCTGGTTGGGCAGTTAATCATCCTGACATGATTATCACAGTCTTCCTTTCTCTTCTTTTTGAGTGGCACCAGGATGGAAGGAGGTTTAGATAATTTTACAGGTGTTCAATCACAAAATGCTCCTGGATTTCTTCAAGTACACGGTGTCAACATCATTGGTGTGGAGACAACTGAAGGAGTTCTAAAATACACTCCAAGGAAGAAAGGGGCATTCACAGCCCCTTTGAATGTTCCCAAATATTGTCGTCCCTCTATCAGTTTCATATCCTTCCCTAAAAAAGCTTATGGCATTGCTGGCCACACCTCTACTCTGTCAGCTCAGTAAATAAACAGCAGGAAACTTAGTATGTGGATTAGACATCAACAGATGGTCTCATAGGTCTGTGTAGGGATCAACATCTATGTCAGTCTGGAAAGACTGATTGGAGCAGATAATTTAGGAGAAAAATACAAAACTGCCAGAGTTCCCTTAAGGACACATTCAACCCATTTCTCTTTAAAATCTGCTGAAGTACCTTGCCTCCAACACTTCTCTATGTGTTTTATGACACTCTTACAAATATCTCAATATGCCTTGGATAACTGACAAGGTGAAACCAAGGTCTACAGGCAGTCCTTGGAGGTGCTCCAGCTGACATATTGGAGCAGCCCATATGCATTCCTCTGTAACCTTCCAAAACAAGGTGATTTGGGGATGGGGTTGTCCAAACTTCTGCACCTTTGACAGCAAAAGGCAAAGCATTTAAATTAATAAGAAAGTTCAGAAGACATCCCTCTACTTATCATAAGATTTTCAGTTTGCCACAATATTTTCTTAAAATATGCACAATTTCATAGTAGAGGTACTGGGCTTCCACCATCTGCTGAAAAAGTTTATTCCAATGGACAAACCTAAGGCTTGAAGAAAAGAATTGACCAGAACAGCCACTCCACATGCTGTATAAACCACAGGGAGAGAAGGACTTAGCAACAGTGAAATTTCTGTATTGTTCAAGGTCAAAAGTAACTTCTTTCAACTCCTTACACTTACTAATCTTCTTTGAACTAATCCTACATTTTAAAGAAACAATCAACTTCTCAGTGCAAATAAATAACCTATTGTAAATACTAACTTAAGTAATCTTAAAAAACTAATCTCAAAATTTGAAATAAAAAACACATGTTCAGAGATTTCATCAGGCTAAAGCACATGTGTGGTTCCAGGACTCCACTTACTGCTTGTCAAATTCAGATATTCATCTCTGAATATTGGACAGCTTTTTGTGAGTCACTGGCACCTGTCCTTCATTTCAAAAGAAAATCAGGCCATGCAAACCTTTCTGCAGAGTTTAGATTCTGGTGTCCTTTGCATTAAAAAACCCTTGGGCCAGACTCAGCAGTACCCACGGCCCTGCAGGTCTGGTGTCACACATACCTGTTGTAACTGCTGAAAATCTGCTAGGATTTGATGAAGCAGCATCTTCAAGAAAAAATCATGAAGAATATTTCATTATCACTATAAAATGCAAACCTAGGTAAAACACTAAAAATATCCTCAGTTTCACTCCAGAGATTTTCTTGTTTGTGAGCCACCACTCTCCTGGAGGTTTGCAAATACAAGTTCCCAACACCCAGCATCATCCAAGATCTGCAATTTAGCCTCTCAATAGGGAATAGAAGGAGCACATGCTCCAGGACTCTGCTTGGGACACACCTCACCTTAGTGTTTGTTCACAGACCCCTCAAACTGGGTTTTTTGGGCAGAGTGTTGCAAAAATCAGATCCAGCCCAAGCAGTGTCTGAGCATATATGCCAATTCTGCAGTTTCCCTTTGTCTCACTGAGCAGCTCCAGGGAGTCCAAAACTCTGCTGTGATGAGGCACAGCCTTCACAGTTTTATCCTTCTTTATGTGATAGGCTTCTGAGCCTGGAATCAGAGACTTCCACTGTTCATTAAATGGTCTGAAATTCTTCTTGGTCTTGTCAATCTGAGAATGTAAATTCCTCTATTCCTCATACTCTGCATTGAAGTCATCCTTGTAGTGCTGGTATGGCTCCAAGGGGACGACTACTATGTATTTTCAAATGGGAAAAAATAGATCTTTTTTTTATAAATGAACTCTAAGAGAACATTCTAATGTGTTTATTTTCCACAAAGCACATTGTAGTGTTACTCCAAGCATGTCATATCCCTAGTAAATCTGTTCTCTCCCTTTCCTCACAGTCAATGACTCTTGGCTGACAGGGACAAGCTGTAGTCTCTGACTGCTTTGTTCTGTTTGACTCGAGGTGGAAGTGTTAACATCTCACCTGCCAGCCTGTGAAGATTTCCTACAAATGACTGGAAACAACGAGCCCCATTGTCTGTGTGAGACACAGGAGTTATGCCTACTGGAGATGCTGCAGGTTGGGCACGTCCTGAAGATGGTGCAGGAGAAGAGAACTCAGTGGGAGAAGGTAGAACATTTGAACAAGTGTGTCTGCAGCACTTAGATGGGGAAAGGAATCCTTGGGAAAAAGTGGAATGGTCATTGTGGCAGTCATCCTTCAGAAAACCCATGAAAATGGAACATGAATCTGGCCGTGAACTCCAGTAAAACCAGCCTTTGGTTTTGACCCATTCAGTTGGAGAAGTGGACATCCAAATAATTCATTTTAAGAACTCTGCATGTGGCTGACAACATCTTCCTAAGGGCTTGCATTTGAAAAGAGATCTCAAAGTAATCTCTGCCAGCCACCTTTCTGACACAAAACTCATTGCTTGTCTCAGATCTGCACAGGCTCTGTTCCTGAACCTGCTGCAGCAGCAGCATTGTCTAAAGGAGCCTTTGCTCCCCAGCCTGAGAAGAGGAGCCTGGGCAGTTTGTTCATCTCCAGCACTGACCCAGCTGCTGCTCAGCAACAGGACACTGAGGAGAAGTACTTGCAGCTGCTGAGTAGGTCTTGTGTATCTCTTGTCTGAGGGACAGGGTGTTGTGTGCATGTGTCAGCAGAGCTGTACCAAATGTTCCTCCTCAGTTTGGTGTCACAGGGACATTTAGGACTCCCCAGAGGAGAAAATCACTCTCTGTGCTGACCATCTGTGCTGCAGAGCTGTCTGTCTGGTTGTTGTTGTTGTTGTTACTCAGCCAACCACAAACAGTTTAGAGACCCACACAGTGAGACTGCATTATTTATCTTCTGGAAACTTGAGATTTCTGCTATAAAGTCAGCATCTTGCATTTGCTTTCCCTCAGGGAAAATAGTGAACATGGAAAATCCTGTCACAAAATACACTGAACTGGAAAATATTGGCAGCGGGTGAGTCCAGCCACAGTTACTTCTACACAACCATGGGCCAGGGGATTTGCTGGTAGAATGTCTATCAAGTGTGAAGTCAGGCAAACTGCAGACATATTCAGACAGTGGGGACAGATTGTCCCAGTTCTCAGTACTGGTCAGAATTTGTGAATGTGGTCAGAAAGCATTGTCAAAGACATCTCCATGCCTCCAAGGTCTTACCTGCAGCAAGGAACAGGACCTGGAAGATCTCCTTGTCTCTCAAGTGTGGGACAGCTCTGTGTTAATTTCCGTAGCATTTTGGAATAGCTCCAAATTCTACAACCATGCTAATGAAAGGAGGAGGATCTTGCTTGCCTGAAAGAGCAACCTACTTGATGTGATATCTGTGAGATAACTGCTCTCAGGAACATTTCTTTCCAAGAGTTTGTTGAAGGAAATAGTCCATGGTCAGGAAAGAACCGCACAGTGTAGAAACTGAAGCCTGAGATCAAAGAATGAGCTCTGGTTTTGAGCTGAGGCAGTAAACCGCAACACTCCAGGAACAGGCCCAGTGTCCATGCACTGGCAGACCCTCCTGCATCCTGCAGGTTTTAGGCACTTATAGGAGAGATCTCATGTCTGGGCTAGCTTTCGCTCCAAATTCTAATTGGCTTCTCCGTTCTTTGCTTTGTTTTGTTTCTAGGACTTTTGGAGAGGTTTGTAGGGCCATCGACAAGGCAGCAGGCAGAGAGGTAAATGTCAACAGCCCCCGCAGACTCTGCAGCTCTTGAGGGCTTTCCCCTCTGGTGTGAGCTGTGGCTGGAGCTTTGGGTAGAGCTCTGCAGTAAAGGCACAAGAAGCACAGACTGGTGCCAGCCTGCAAATTGCACTTGGGACAGTCCTTGTCCTTCTCAGCTGCCAGAAGGAAGGCGAGGAGGGCAGCGGATCCTTTGAGAGAAGGACGCGCTCGCTCGCTCTCACTTGCTGAAACAAAGGTGTGGCTTAGAGCATCTCACTGCTCTTTGGGGCTACAGCTTCAGAGCTGTGTTCTCATTTTCTGCTGCCAGCAAATACATCTGAATGTTCCTGGTAGTTCCTTAGCCACCTGCAGTGCTACCCTTGGGAACTGCACATAGAGAGAGATCTGCAAGGCATGCCTAAAAGCCCTAAGCCCTGCTTGTAGCCCAGGATGTATCCACAGAGTCCCAAGGCAGGGATTACTTCTGAATCCCAGACAGAGCAGCAGAGAATGTGGTCAGAGATTTGTGGGTTATAGTTAAGACATCTTTATTACCAAGTGGATAATGCAAAATATCAGTGGCCACATGTTCTTAAACTGGCCTCCAAGGGAGCAGAGAAATGGGTTGTTGAAATGTCAGTTCCTAATTACTGCAATGTCTTCACAAGGCACTTTGGCTCAGCTGAGCTGTGTCATTGCAAAATCACTCACGTCATGTGTGCTGTGGTCTCATGCCACCAACTTCTCAAGTTTCTGATTTTCAATGCCATTTTAGGTGGCCATAAAGAAAATAAATCTCCATGGAGTGAGAAAGAAGGAACTAAAATTCAATGGGCTCATAGTCATGAAGAAGTGTAGGAATCCCAGCGTGATCAGCTGTTTAGACTGGTGAGTTGTGCTTGTGTCCCATGACTTTGTTTACAAACTGCAAACACGCAGGGTAAAAACCCACTTTGGTTACTGGCAGAGAATAGAGCTGGTAATTATTAGTAAATTAATATTGTTCTGTTCATCCTCAGTGGACGGGAAGAGAGTGCAACTTGTCTGCATGAGTCTTCCCTGGCACATGTAGTTTCAAAATTGTTCAAAAACCTGGATCAACCGTATCTTAATAAATCAATGGCCTCTAAGTTCACTTCCACCTCATTGTTTTGGGGCTTGATTTATTTCAAGTGTCTTCCTACATGGGGATAAACTAACAAGACTTTCCCTTGTGTCTCCTCTTTTCCATTGCTGTGCATGCCAGGAATACTAGGTGCTCTTTTTCCAGAAACACACAGTATGATAGGTTGTTTATCTGTTACTAAACTGCATTTTCACTTGCTGCCATCTAACACATGTCTTTTTTACAGCTGTACCTTTCTCCTTGGGACTGCAGACACTGAAAACAATGCACAGCCTAGAGGAAACGTCTATTCCTTTTAATCTGTCCTTGTCAGAAAGTGACCCAGAAACAAGAATCAACCCTTGTTTTTTTCAAACAGCAATGTAGCCACGCACATTCATATCCACATTTTTGCTTCCTTCTTTCAGCTACCTTCTGGATGAGGAACTCTGGCTGGTTATGGAGTACATGGATGGAGGCACTCTGAGCGATCTCATCAGAAAGACCTTCCTGTCTGAAGGAGAGATTGCAGCTGTCAGTCGGCAGGTCAGGGATCCCACCTGTGCTTCCGAGGGCTTGGGAAACTGGGGCTCAGAACTGGAGAGATTTCATGTGCCAAGCTTTGTTTCTGTGCTGCTGATATGCTATGGGAAAGTAAAAGCATCTCATGTGAATTGTCTGCCAGTGCCCCAGAACTCACTCTACTCTATTCCTGCACTCTGATCTCCTGCTATTGTATATTCATTCTGTCTCTTGTGTTTGCATTTGCTGTTCTCCATCCTGCCTCTTTAAATGTTTACCTCGAGCCTGTCTGTACTGCATTCCTTGCCTGTAAAAGCAAAGGTGCTGGTGGCAAGACTTGAAATGAATAGCAAAGAAAAAAGAGAGACTCATTTCTCACAAGTCTCAAGAAGGATAATAGTGCACCCAAAACAATGTTTGCTTCTGAAAGGTGACTGATGTGATGCTTTCATGTCTGTGCTGAGGCCAACAATAAAACCCTTGTCATGCAGCCACCCTAAAGTAATCCACACTAAAGGGACGGATGTTTTCTTTCTTGACAAACCTTCATTTGTCCTCTGCATGCACCAGCAGTCATTCTGCCTGGTTTGGGGACAGTCTACAACAGCAGTTGCTGTTACTCTTTCAGAAGCTGACTTGCCTTTCCCTAGAAAGATCCTGCTCTGCTGGTGTTGGAGCAGCCAGCTCTTCCTGTCAGTGTCTCTGTGTTCTGCCATTACTCCTCATTCCCTTGGAAAGGGAATCATTTAGAGTTGTTTCCTTTCCTGTGAGATGAACTCACATCACTATTTTTTGCCCTCCTGTTTCTGTTTTCCTTCCCAATGCCTGCAAGGACTGGATTTTCTTCACGTAAACCACGTGATCCATCGGAATGTGAAGAGCTGCAACATCCTTCTCAGAACCGATGGCTCTGTCAAGCTGGGTCAGTACATTCTTGGTCAGGGCAGTGTTCCAGGCATGTGGGGTGTGGGGTTGCTTTGAGTGAAGGCCAGCTCCCCAGAAATGGTGCTGGTGGGAGTGTAGGGGCACCTGCTTTGAGCTGGAGGTGCAGTTGGAATGTGCACAGAGGTATGATGAAGAGCCACAAGCAGTCAAGAGTGGTGTTGGTCTGTGTGTGTCCCTTCCAGAGAGAGGGAGATCCAATCTCAACCTTCAGGGGAGTAAAGGCCCTGCTGTGAGCAGCATTTAAATCCTGGGTTTTTTGGAAGTGGTCAACTCCCTCCTTCCTTGGCTAAAGCCCCAAGGAAATTGAGCATGAACAGTTCTCCAGGAGATTCATCAACAGCACATTCATTGACATAGAGTGGGGAATTCTTTTGCGTAAATCCCAGTTTGAGCTGGCTTTCATGGTGTGTTGTTTTCTCCACAGCTGATTTGGCCTCTTTGCTCAGCTCACCCCTGAGCAGAGCAGACGGAGCTCAGTGGCTGGCACTTGTGGATATATGGCACCTGAGGTCATGGCAGGTCAGCCATATGGTCCCAAAGTGGACATATGGTCTGTGGGAATTGTGGGCATTGAAATGGTGGAACGAGAAGTTCCTTGCCAGAGCCAAACTTCTGTCTGGGTAAGGTGCAAATACTTAGTGATCTGTCTTTCTCATCTGTTCCATGTTCTGTGTGCCACTGGACAAAATCCCATTGCCATCAGCTGGCACCACTTCCAACAAATGTCTCTTTCTAAAAATGTCCCTGCAGCACCTTAGCACCTGCTGTAGTTTTGGTTTCATCAGAAGGGAAGTGACTATCTATCTATATCTAATAGGCTGATAGAAAAGAACACAATGTATCTTCACAGCTTGTTTTATGATATCTGGAAATGTGGCTTCAATTAAGTTTTTGGAGGTGTGAATGTGACACTTCATAGAGCTTAAGAATTGTTAGCTCTTATTTTTACGTCTTCACACTTCAGTAATCTAGTTTTCAAAAGTAAAACCATTAAAAAAAACTGTCTTTTAAAAATATCAAACACATTTCTAACCACTTTGGTTGTTTAGGAAGTCTGGAAACATTGTGTAGTAATGCTCAAAAACAAAAGGGAAAAAAAAAAAAACCCTAATTAAAATTACCTTAAGATTAGATTTAATCTACTTAGCAACCAGACCAGCAAACATATGTGTCTTCAACAATTTGTTTACAACATCTTTAGCCTAGCCTTTGAGCTATCAGTTTTTTAAAGGAATAATGTTCTTGCTCCTGCTGTAATCCAAAACTTCCCTCTAAGGCTGTGTCAAGAGAAAGACTCACTATATTATATTTACTAGTTAGACTATGCCATCCGGCTATTGCCTCAGTGCCCCAAAAGCTGCTGACAGTGCTTTAGAACAAAAATTATTCTACCACGGAAGGAAAGTGAAAATACCTACAAGTTTGACTTGTGATAGCTATCTTGTTAAAAACCTTTATCAGTGAGGGCTACATTTCTGTACGACTTCAGTACTAATCCTGAGGGAACAGCTATGAAGGGATATAAAGATGGCCTGGTGGCTTCTGAGGGTGCAGCAAGGCGGTAAGAGCCAGGCGGGCCTGAGAGACACAGAACGTGGAAAGCTGCGAACGCCAGGCAAAAAGGATCTTAAAATGACCCCATTTAGTCAAATACATGGCAACGTCGTGTATCTGAGTAGACTCCGTTTCTCCAGAGAGAGGAACGGCACACCGGCAGCTCCAGGGGAAGGCGGGGGTGAAGCGCTCCCCCGGCCCAGCAGGGCCAGCCCCGCGCTCGGGGCTCCAACACAGCGCTGCCTGCGCCGGGCGGAGCGGCACGGGGCACGGGCGGAGCGGCCCGGAGCAGCGCCGGTGCCGGGCGGCGCCCGGACTCGCTGTCCCGGCGGGCCGGCCCCTCACGGCCGAGCCCCGGGCCGCCCCCGCCGCCCCCGCCCCCGCCCCCGGGGCTGCGCGCGGCCGGAGGGGCGGGGCGGCGCTGCGGACGTGGCGGCGCGGCCGCCATCGCGGGGGCTGCCATGCGGAGCGGGGACGACTAGAGCCGCGGCCCGGCTGGGCACGGCACGGCGCCACTCACCTCCCCGCGGCTGCTGCGCCGGGAGGGACCTGGGCGGGGGCGAGGAGGAGGAGGGGCCGGCGTGGGGCTCGCCGCCTGCGGGCCGTTCCACAGGGCCAGCCGCGGAGCATGGCCGGCAGAGGCGCCGGTGTCGGCCCGCAGCCGCCCGCCGTGGCGCAGCCGCTCGCCGGCGGTCACCTGTACCCCTTCGTGAGTGCGGAGAGCGAGGGGCCCGAGGAGGAGGGCGAGGTGTCGGAGCTGCGGCCGCGGGGCAGGGAGAAGGTCCGGCGGAGCGCGTCGAGGGACAGGCTGGATGATATCGTCCTGCTGACGAAGGACATCCGTGAGGGGGACACGCTGAACGCGATCGCGCTGCAGTTCTGCTGTTCGGTGAGTGCCCGGGACCGGGCCCGGCCCGCTGCCCGCTGCGGCAGCGCCTGGGAAACGCCGCGTTTCTCAGAATTGGAAAACGACGTCAGAGTGTTTGTGTTACAGCGCGGGGTTCCGGTTCCGTGGGCTTTCCCTTTTTAAACTGATATAAGTGTGAGAAATAAGTGCACGGTTTTGGTTTTGACACTCAGAGTACGTGTTACTTTCAGTCACAGGTCGGCACAACTAGTGCCATCCTCGCTGTCGAGCTGCGTGAGGAGGTGTTACTGAACTGTCTAAAGGGTTTGTGTGGAGCCCTAATTCCATCAAAGCAGGGGGGAAAAAAACGTTCCGTATTTTTCTTTTGAATTCGGCTAAGTTGCACTAGCATTTTAAGCATAAGCGTGCTGTACTTCTGGTAACTTTCCACCCCCGTGCACCGTTCACCGTGCTCACTTAGTTCTAGCTCAGTTCTTACATTAGTCTGATAAATGTCCTGCCTACCCAGTTTTGGCTGCCCGTGCTATTAAGACAATGACATTGTGCTTGGTTGATGTTTCCAGTTTTAACAGGAAATCAGCTGTGTGTGTTGATGTGACTGCTAAGTGCACAGGTGCCATGAGGTCAAGCTCAAAATCTGTATATAATGTGCTGTCATCTAATTCTTCAGGCAGAAATAGAATTGGGGGCCTCATATTGTGACTTCAGGTATTAAAGTCTTGACATAACTATTTTCCTAATCATGACAGACCTTAAATTCATTAGCCAAGTCTTGGCTTCAGAACTTACTGGTATTGCATATTTTGAGCAGATTAATGAGGTGAGGCCTCACTAAGAAAGGAAGGATAAATAAATTGTGCTCTCTCTTGCAAATTCAAGAGCATGTGGAGGAGCAGTCCCGGGGCTTGAGGCAGAAAGTATAAGTTGCATTGTGGTAGAATCATAAATTGCTGCATTTGGCAGTCTTTTATCCAATTTATTCAGCATCATATGCATAGCAAATACAGTGCCATAGGGACTGTAAGGATTTCTTGACATGAAAAAGGTTTGTGTGAACTTGGATGCAGTGCACCTTCAAATGAGCACAATGCCTGTGCTTTGCAGGTTACAGAAAAGCACTAATTTGGAAGTACTTCACTATGGTGATGTTTGTGGTTGTTCTTTCTGTAGTGAGCGAGTTACCATCTAAAAAGGCAATGATTTTACCAGGGTACTTAAATCCCTGCAGAGTGTTTCACTCATTGGACTTAAAATCTGAACTTACTGCAAGCAAAATGAGATTAATTTTGAGCAAGGGTAGGGAAAGGGAAGAGCTGACTTGACTTAGTTTATGACAGTTTAAGGTAGTAATGACAGTTTATAAGTTACACTTGTTTTCTGCCTTAGCCCCCAGGAGCAGCAAAATAACACACCTGTGGCTAGAATAATTGCAAAGTCATACCATCTAATAACTCCTAACTCAGAAGTTTTTCACTGAAGTAGAAATTAAGCGAAATTTACGTAATTTGAACACTTAAAGTGAGGTGAAGTGTAATTAATATAGTTGCCAACTGATAGCTAACATACATACAAGTAACTATATCTATGTGAAGTGACTTTCAGCCTTCCTATCTGAAGTGAGGGAGGTTCGAATCATAATTTCCTTCTTTCTGTAAAGTTGTTCAGATTTGGTCTTTGACCTCTTCTGACTTCATATTGTGTGTATAGGTATGAGTTGAAAAAAATGTAATGGTAATAAAAACCAAAGGCCTTGCCTTAGACTTTAACTTAAAATCTGAACTTAATTTGAGCAAAATGATATTTGTTTTGAGCAAGAATATGGAAAAGGAGAACTGACTTGGGTAGAGCAAAAACAAAGGTCTTGCCTTTGTTTGCTTACAAAAGACTTACATTTCTTAAGGTTGTAGTACTATTAAGAGAGTTTTGGTTCAATGAAGTATGATGTTTCAGCTGCTTTTTTTCATTTTTAGGTTGCAGATATCAAGAGAGTTAACAATCTTATCAACGATCAGGATTTTTTTGCCCTGAGGTCTGTCAAAATTCCAGTGAAAAAGTTCAGTGTGTTGACTGAAACCCACAAATCTCCAAAAGGAAGACCAGCTCTTCGACCTGCTCTGTGTTCCCCAGAAGTACAGGAAACATCTCTTTGTGATAAATTCTCTGCTAATGAGACTGCTGGCAACTTCCTAAAAGAAGTCGATCGAGATATAGAAGAAATAGTGAAGTGTAATGATACAAAAAGAGAGAATCTGAATGAAGTTGTTTCTGCTTTAGCATCCCAACAGATGTGTTTTGAAACTGATGGTAAAACTAAAAAATGCAAGGATCCTTACTATGGAGCAGACTGGGGTATAGGATGGTGGACAGCAGTAGTGATTATGTTGATTATTGGCATAGTAACTCCAGTTTTTTATCTCCTGTATTATGAAGTTCTAGTGAAAGCAGATGTCAGTCACCATTTTCCAATGGAATCTTCCCATTTGTTTGTCACAGCAGTATCGCATCACAAAGAAACAGAAAATGGAATAAATCCAACAAATATCATGAAAGTTGATAATCAAGGAGACCTTCAGCATTAGTAGTGGAAGATCCTAGACACCTATTATTTGTAGATACATAACATTACCTTAGGTAAAGGGGAATCCACAGAATGCAGAATGCATTTGGAACACAGAGAAAAGTGTACTGATGTGTGACTTGCCTTTATGGGCAGTATTCCACTACAAGGATATTTCTGGGGATCACATAATCTTTGAATATGCCTGAGACAGGCAGTTTGCAAGATCGGGGTGTAAATTAAGGTATGAAGTCATCTCTGAAGCTTTGCACTTTTTTCTATTTTGATAGGCATGTTTCTTAATTAATGATGAGGTGAAAAATTGTATTTCAAATTAACACACAAGGAGTCTCACTGTGAGTGTGTTTTACAGCCCAGAAATGGGCATATGGGGATAGCTAACTTTTAAACATCTGAAAGTATTTATAGAATTCGTAGTAGACTTGACATTTTAATACCAGGTTTGCAGTTGTAAGTTAAAATAGTGTTCTCATAATTGTATCTTTCTTATAGAGTAAGATTTTTTAAAGACTCAATCATTCCATAATTATTTGCCTCTATGAACTTCTTTTTACAACTGACTATTACAGAGGCAGTAGCAAATACTTAACTGGAATCTTGAAATCTTGTGCCTATGGTCAACCCATTCTTTAGTACTTCTCAGTATTGGCACTAGGGTAATTTGTTTTCTCTGTATGACTCTGTGCCTCAACAGTCCAGTTACGAGTCTTCCTGAAACTTCACATTCTTCCTTGGTATCCTGCTGAAAACTGACTGGACTGCATTCTCATCTGGTCACCTGCACGTAGAATGAAAGAAATGCAGAAATGTGGCACCTTGCTGTAACTGTCCCAGTAGTCCTTATTTTCTGCTGATAGATTTTTTTTTTCCCCCTCCAGTTAATATCAGTTTAGGACCAACTGATTCTTCAGACAGCAGTCATGTGGGTACTGAGCATATTAATATTGGTCTTGTGCCCATGAACCTCAAACACTTAACTTTTTCCTGAAATGTCCTAGAAAACTTCAAATTATATTTGATGCCTGCTAGCAAATTGCAACAGAGTGGACAAACTTGCAGCTTCAGACTTGTTCTTTGCATATTAGGGTGTTCATTAACCACTCTGCTCTTGAATGTTTCTTTTGGAGTTTCATGATCAACCTTGGTTTTCCCCTCTTTTTCTTCCCCATCTGAAAATGCTACAAGATAAAAAACATAAATAAAACCTCTATACCTCTGGAGTCTTCATATAGAAAGGAGGTACTTGTGTACTCAGAATACTTTTAAATAAAAACTGAGATGGTGCCTTTAATTTTTTTGTTATATCTGACTTGTGGACCAAGAATTCCATTCCCTGTTCAAAATAGTATTTATTACCAAAATCTGAGATAACAAACTTGATTACAGCTTAAAAAGAGACAAGTGGAAAAACAGTCAGCATCTTTTAAACTACTATTGTTGACTTTCCTATGAGTGACTTGACTAAGTATATACAGTATAAAAGGGCAGGTAAAGTGAATGTGTTCTACCTGTTGAGGTATTCCAAAACGCTTGGTCAGATTCTGAGAGTCGAGTCTTAGGCACAATCTATTCTTGGTGCACCTCTTGCCCCAAGAAGTGGGGCAGATAGTCTTCACTGGCATGCCAAGTGTATGAACAATAATAGACTAACTTGCATTATGTTGAAATTGAGGCAGGCCAAAGCTTGAAGGGAAATGGTGTACAGTGTACAGTTAGTACATAATCATAGTTGCCTGAACTATGATCTGTGACTGTTGAACCTTTTGATTAAAGGAGTATCTGTGGAGATAGTGAGCCTACTCATAGTCTCTGCACTAGAAAAGAGGTTACAAACATCATGAATGTGACGCCTTGCATAACTCTTGTTTTCAAAGATCTTTTCAAGTAGTTGTTCTTTTCAGTAAGAGAATATGCCAGAACAGAAACACTGAGGTTGCAGTTCTAATGCTATATGAAAAAATGCTTCACAAAATAATTTATGATGGCGAAAGTGATAACAGTTCTCAGTTAAAACTTTGAAAGGTGACTCACTCAGACAAGAAAGCTTTGGCACATAAAAGCAAATGTTTTCTGTATAGCATGAAACCTGGTATAGAATGCATCTTTTTTTTTTCTGCAAGCTTTTTTATTGCTTTGCTTCTTCTCCCATCATTCTGTTGCTGAAACTCAACCAGTTGTAACACTTTATCCTCCCATTTCTTACAGATTCATCAAAGAACTTTAAATTAGCTATGGTGATGATAGCATAAGCCTAATTTACAGCACATACCTGAACTGGTGGGTACCAAATTGCTGTGGTGCAGAAGCGAATTTAACTGTGGTTGTGGTTTGACTAGGTCAGGAGGCGTCTGACCTCTTGATGTATGGATGCAGAGCTCTGTGGCAGTGGAGCTGAAGAGTCCTCTAGTGTGTCCCAGACTTTTACAGTGTTGAAGACCTGTGGCTTACTGGCACTAAATTAAGGGTGATATGCCTTGATTTACTTTAGGATAAGCACTCTTTGGAAAAACACTAAAAGCTATTTTATTGGACCATACTCCATTCTAACCAAGAGCCTGTTTTTACATATGTATTACATAACATATTTCATACAATGCATTTTTAATTAGAGTTAACTTAATCAGAAAATACAGTAGATCTCTCTTCAAGACTGTAGGACTCCTAATCCTCATAATTTACAACCACCAGCTGACTTGACTTTCTGCAGAATGTGGGAATCTTTACAGCTTTTTTCCAAAGTACAGCACAACTGGTAGTTCATCATTACGTGTCAACCCTGAATAAACAAGGTAACTGCTCTGTGAGGAACTTAAATCTGATTCAAGTTAAAATCTGTGAAGTTAGTACTTTAGAAACTGACTTCTTAAACAAACAAACCAAAAGACAAGTAAACAAAAGAAACCCAAAAAGCAAACAAAAAGGAGCCAAAACCCCCACAAAAATGGAATACTTGAAATCGCCTTTTGGATTAATTACAACATGCTGTTCAGAAAAAAGGTTCTAAACTTAAATGCATATTACACTGTTGGATCATATAAAATGAAGTGTTTTAAGTCTAGTATACTTTGGAGTAAGTTCTCACAATAATCTTTGTAACTTTTCTAAGGGCTGAAAATACAACTTTGTGAAAATTTTCTGAGGATGCAAGTCTTATTTTAAATGCTTTTGCTCTTCTGCTTTTAGAAGAATATAAGTAATATATGTAAAATAAAGATTTTATTTTAGACTGCAGTGAAAATGGTACATCTAATATATTTTTAGTTCTAAGAAGTAGTTTGCATGTTTTATTACAGCAGGCCACTATGACCTACAATAAAAATCTTTGGCCAGCAAATACTTTGTTGGCAGTAGCTGCATGTAGCATTCATATCTAGCATACCATAACTTCAGCCTTTGTGGTTTTTTTCTGTTCATGCCTTGTAAACTTTGTCCTTTTCTGCATAAATTTCAGAGAACTTATTACTTCTCAGAAATAGGTATGAACAACTAAGGGAGGAGTCAGTGAAGTTTTTAAGATGGTGAGATGACACTGAAAGCAATATTCTTCTTCTGTGCTATCAATTAGAATTTTAATATATACCTGTCCAAAATTGAAGTTTGATGAAAGCCAAATAATAGTTGTAGGTTTTATTGGCATTATAGTCTTGCAGTAAATTCTTAGCAATCGGAAAATCAGCTTCTAAAAAGAGGTGCAAGCACTATGCCTCTGGAAGAGCACAATCTCACTGCTTTTCAGAAGTGCTTTTGCACTGATCTATGTACTTGCAGAACTTGTTCCTAATTGATGGCCTCATTTGCCATAGCTAAACTAGTCCTGGAGGGTCCAGCCTAAGACTTTGCAATTGCTTTTGGAGGACAGAGGTCACTACAGTTTACTTCATAAAAGATCAAAAAGATCTGATTTTTACCAGAGTAATATTTCTCAGCAGTGCAGCAGGAAGGCAGTTGTCCATTAGCAGAATGATGAATGGAGAAAGTAAATGGTCCTCAAGAATTGCTGTCTGCTACAGAATAAGATACTGTACTTGTTCAGGCAAGCCACAACTTGTCAACAAATTGTTATTCATACAGTAATTCTTTTCTAGTGTTAATTTTATAGTTCCATCTTTGACAAATGCCATCTCTTTGCATTCCTTTCGTAGGGGGCAAGGAGTCTCACCATTCACCTCGCAGGGAAAGAACAGCTTGCAGCAGCAGTTACAGTCATGGCAAACAAATTTAATTGTCAGCATACTTACCTCATTCACACCTTCTCTCTGTGTTTTGTATTTCATACACAAGAAATGGGCACATCCATTCACAAAACAACTGCTGATGTGTGATGTTACAAAAAAAAATTAACTGGCAGAATGCGTCTCCTGTGCAGTGCAGCTGAATGCTTACTACACATTGTAGTCAACAACACTTCAAAACAGAAGTGGTATACCTCTGTGGTGTGACCTGTGCAGCATTTTATTTTCGTTTCCTTTACATATGATAGGCATTATCAGAACATTTCAAAATTACACCTTAAGGACGGAATTCTTGCTGCATACAGAAGTTCACAGACTTAATGCAGAATTGCTTCCCAGTCACCAGTGAGGTGAAATAATTTTAAGTAAATAAAACCTCAAAACCCGCCAACTAAAAAAAGCCCAAAAACCCTGATCAGTAATGTAACAATAAAAAATGGTATTTTTTTACTATCAAAAGAGAGTGAGACACAGAAAATGTGCTGTCACAGTGTTCTTCAAGCATCCAATCTCAGTAGTAAATTTTCAACACTGCAGCTGTTGGTTCTCAAATACACAGAATGTTTCCAAACATTCAGCTTTTGCTTTTTCTTGGCATTCTCTTATTTTTCTAATTGAAACATCATACATTGAAATGCTTCACCACATTCCTTTTCTATATTTTGGGGTTTATTTCTCACTGATTTGTTGTCTGTTTCTGTCCAGTTTGTTTGGCAGGAAAGTAAACAAGTATGTCAACAATTAAATAGCATCTGCCAGCTCACTTAACAGCTCTGAGGTAAGAAAATATTGCCCAGGCACAGAAACTGAGGAAAAGTGCTCAAATTTTCATCACTAGTGAATGCACTGGTGTAAACTAGGATTCCATCATTTCTTAAATTCTGCCATATATTCTTTCTAAGCCAAATTATCCTTAATTATTATTTATGCTGACTCATAAAGGTAATATATTTTAATGTGTTCCTTTTTACGAAAATACTAAAAGCAATGTGTTCTTTTAACTAGACGAACGGTTCTTCAAATTACTGTCATGGTGTTTGTATGTATCACTAAGGTTCTTCCAAGTCAGTTTATGTTAAAGTGCATAGCTGTCAACTATTTTGTGTTACCTGAACTCAGAAATTTACATAAAGTTCTTCAGGAGAATCAGCTGCCAACAAGCAGCTTATGTCCATAAAGGCTATATGTCTTTTTTTGCAGTGGTCATCAAGAATTTCATTATTTCTTTCAAGATTTTTCTGTTGAGGCATAGAATTAACTAGTTGTTGGGGGTTGGTTTTTTTCCTTTGTCTCTATGGAGTTTTCCCTATTGTCTTTCTAAGAAATCTATTCGCTACAACCTAGCATTGATGGCTAGTGACAGGGGGAGGGGAGATAATCCCTATCCCTGTTTTTTTGAAAGTTTCTCTTATGGGGAAGTGGGGTGTGGAAAGAGAGAGAACACCACGAGACTCAGGAGGCAGATAAAGGTGTGGGCAGCTGCTCAATTTCAAGTAAAATGCATACATATTTTTTTCTGTGCATAGGAAACACAATGGCATAAAGCTTACACTATTTGTAGACATTCCAGAGTACCTTAAAAAGGCATGTCTGCAAGACACTTGGCAAAAGAACAGAAAAAATTATTCTCTCTCCTCTTTTTTTTTCCTCTCCTCTCTCCTCTAGCATAGGACAATTAAACTCCAATGTCTTTTTGGAGAGTCTGCTTAAAACAGAGCTAAAGCATTAAGTCTGTTGATACTCAGCCTACCTCCAGAATTCGGCTTCAAGTTGTAGAAGGCTTGAACAGTTAATCACATAAAACCAGCAGCTACTATGTTGCTTCAACCACATTGTCATCACTGACAGCACCAAAAGCATCTCAAAAATAGGAAGAAATGTAGTCATTTTCCTAAACCAATGGGAAAAAAAAATTACTATATATGTACGGAAGACAATTTATAGAACAAACATGATTTAAACTGCACTTGAGCACCCACAGTTTAAAACAGTAATAGATTCTTGGGAAAGAAAAAGGAAAATTCTGTAATGAAGTTTTGATATATACAAAACAACAGGCATCACTGTTCTCATGATGAAAAGGAGTACTTGTGTGTATTGATTCTGTCAGAACACACTCATGTGTACAAGATTTTTTTCCAGAGCTCACTTAAATTTACAATATAGTGTAGTTCAGCAAAGATCATGAATGTTATCATTTCTCCCACAACAGCTCTGCCTTATTGGGAGCTAAGGGACATTTCCCTGCCAACCAACACACTATCTATGACTGGGATATAACTGTGTCAATAGGAAAACTAATATTATACCTCTTCATGCTCTTCATCATATTCCTCTGTTCTTCTGCTTCTTCATCATCCTCACCTTCTTTGTCTTTTGTCTTTCTTATCTTCAGATTTTTCTTCCGCATCCTTCTTTTCTAGCTCCTGTCAACAGGCAATTACCTTAACAAGGTAATGCCATGTTACAACAACAGCATATCTTCTATACTACCAAAGAGTTAAGATGCAGTTAACAGCAAGACTGTTAGCATAACAATGCTGTGCAAATATTGTGTCAGTATTTCAACCAGTATGATGTGAAGCACAATGATTTACTTGATCGAGCCTCAGCCGTAAAAAATCATGTCCTGTATAACAGAGATGATGATTTCCCTTTATCATCCACTGTTCAAACAGTTGACAGGCCATGTCATACTTGATAAAACAACACCACATACTGTATGGAATAATATAACTGCTTCAAACAACTCATGGAACACCAGGAGAAAAAATGCCAAGCTGTTTCACCTTTAAGGTTCCCACATGCCACATGTAGGTAAGTAATTGCCTACAAAACAGAAGTCACTTCCTAAGTTTCTGTATGTTTCTTCCTTCTCGACTTAGTAAATTGTTTTAAGTTCAAACATCAGTAAATTGATGAAACAGCAAAAGATTTAAAAACACTGGCACCAGTTCCTCCTTCTGTAAGCTCCAGTAGTAGCTCTGTTGTTCACATTAGGCCCAGTGAAGAGCAATTGGTTGTTGTGTTCAGGTGCAAACAAGAGCAAGGAAGTTGTCTCTCCACAGCCAGACTCTATCTTTACCCTAACCCTTGCTCCCCTACTACCACGCTGCAGAACAGCTGCCTGTCAGAATAACAAGACCAGAAAAAGTCTATGCTGGTTATTCCATTTAAAACTAGTAAATATACTAGGTTTCATTTTCCTTCAATTTCTGTTATAAAATATAGAAACAGTGTGCACATCTTACCTCAATTTTTTAAATCACATCCAGATTACTTTTAGCCTCAAGAGTTTTTTTGCCATTTTTTTTCCCACCTAATGAGATAAAACACATCACTTTTTTTTTTTTAATGTGAAAATGACAAGTTCTCTTGTTTTACTTGTTCTTAAGAGTAAATATATCCTGAGAATGCCACAGAAATTCCATAGTGTCTGGATTAAAAATACCTTAGATTTTGAGCTATATAATTCACAGAGATGTAAATGTCTAATTTATGTAAGAGGCCAGTCTGAAATTCAGTTTGAACAAGTAGTTGACCAGAGGCTGGGCTAAAGTATGACACTCAGCTTCAGAAAATAATAGTCACCTATATACTTAAAATATGCAAAGAAACTAAAACAAAATCTCACTTGTTATGTTTAATTATCTTGAAAAGATAAAACCTCATTTTTATTAATTCATACAAGACATCAATGATGGATGCTTCAAACAAGTAGATATAAGAAAAAAGGCAAAACTTCATTAGCTCTAACAGAAGGCATGATCACTATAGTTACATGTCTTTTGCACTACAGTTGGCTCTCATCTAATGAATCTATGTTATGTAATTCTACTTAGTTCCTTGTTTCATGAACATAATCTTTATTAAATTACTCCCTGATTAACTACATGGTGGGGCAAAGATCAAAAATAGCATTCCATATAGTACAAGTTACTTGAATGGCAGCACCCAAAACCAAAGTTCCCCAGATACCAGCCAAATACTCAAGGAAGCAGAGCACCAAGAACTGCTGAGAAAACACCTATATTTTATCAAAAGCATTTGTCATAAATAATACTGAGTTTATTCCAGTGTTTTGCCTAGGAAAGGATTATATGACTAAAGCACTGCAGAGAGCTCAGGATAGTAAAGCTGCTCTGCAAAAACATGGAACAGCATCAAAGCAAATACATCCAAAATGAAGTAGGCATTTTAGGAGCACAAGAAGAGCAATTCAGAATTATGATCCCTGAACAGAAGGGATCATAAGCCCTGCCGGCTTTCAGAGATAATGCATATAGAACAAAGAGACATGTAAGATTTGTCTCTAAAAGCTGGGTATCTTTGGCTCTTAAGAAATTAGGTGACACTGATCCATTGTTAGAACTTCAAGCAAAATAGTTACCTACATGATATATCTTAGAGGTGCAATGGAATACAGTCTTATCTAATGTAATTTCTAAATTCCTTATCTTCCAGTACTTGGGCTAAAATGCATACATTTGAGTGCTATATATCTATGTGTATGGCTGGCCTACAATGTCAGCTGAATCCAGATGACATTTTGATTTATCTTTCTTATTCATGTTTCCTTTTTTTTTTTTTTTTCCCAGCCAGCACTGCTGGTATCTAGGATATTGCATTTCACAGTCCAGGGTCAATGTGGGAGAGATGTGAAATTCTACCCAAAGTTTTGTCACTGAGAAGGCAGATGGTCAGTTAAAACAGAAACCAGGAAGAGGAAGGGGAGATGTGTAAAAGTAAAGCTGCCCCTGTGCATAGAACTGTACTAATCCCAAAACCACTCCTGCAAGCTAAAAAGGGAGAAGAGTGAACCTGGATTGAATTTCTGTGCAAATTCTGTTAATCTGTTCACCTTTGTTCCATCATGGTTAAAGTGTCACCAAAGTTATCTGTCCTCAAATAAAACAAAGACAAGTACCAAGAGCTCTAATGGGTCATTGGTCAGCTATGTAAACTTCCTGACTTATATATAACTTTGTATCATCAGGATTCCACAAAAAAAAAAAAAAACCCTTATCCTCACATGGTTTTTGCTTTTACAGAGAACCTGTTTTTTAATCAAATCAAATTCTGATGGTCAGCTGATCTTTGCCATTATAACATGTAGAGGAATGTACTTTTAATTAGAGAAACGGATACTAAAGAAAGAAAAATTCCCCCAGTGAGCAGTGATTGTCTTTTTATGATAACCACAACATTATTTTAACAAGAAATATTAATTTATTTCATTGGATCTTGGGTGAAAACTCTTGTGCATAGGCTTATAAAAGCCCTCAGTTTCTTCTTTTGGAATAAAACACCAGGTATATTGTGGTCCCAGCTGTGGAGATTTTGCACATAAATATTTCATTTTCAGTTGAATCTTACAGTCTACCTTCAGCACTATGCTTCTCAATGATGTTCTAAAAAGGAAAAAAGCTTCCAGCTGAGCCAGTCTCTATGACTAAGCACATTCACATTCCTTTTTTTATTTTATCTGTGAACTGAAAAATGACACATGAAAGACCTGGAAGAAAGCAAACAGTTATACATAAACAGACAGCTGAACACAGGAGGCCAAGAGTTTCTTTTCATGGGAAGCCACAGATTTCTACAGAGAACTTAAAATAAGTCATGCATATTAGAAAACACTTTTAAAAACAAATAATGCTGTGTAAGAAAAATCTGTTTTCCTTTAAGAACAAGCACTTCCCATTCCATCTGCTTTTGAAGGATCTGATTCACAATTCTGCAGAAAAAAGATGAAAATAAAAAAAATGTAGAATCAGAAAAAATAGAAAATAACCCACATTAAATTACAAAGAAAAGGCTTTTAAGTGCCAAAGTCAATGAATTCATTAACAAGATAATTGAAAAACCCAGAATATATAGGAAACCTGAACAGCCAATTACTATTGAATAGAAATTGCTGACTAAAGATACAGGTTTTCAAAACAAAAATCGTCTTTGGATTTTAATTTTTCACTGTTACATATCTTGTATGTTAATATGGTATATCAACAAGAAAGGCAGAAAGAAGATAAGTCTGTTCCAGTAAGTTAAAATCATCCTACAGAAGCAAAACAAAAATCACAAAAGACAGGCAAACTAACAAAATATTAAAAAAAAAAAAAAAAAAAAAAAAATCTGCCAAAAGCCTTAATGATTTAGACTAATTAACATTTCTAGATTTTTTTTCCCTGTAACTACCTCCAGTATGTCTTCTGTCTCTCAGCTACTATGTAACACTTGCTTCTTAAAATATATAACATACTTCTTTTGTTTGCCTTCTTTGGTTTTATCTCCCTTGAGAGTCTGCTCCAATCTGTACAGAAAATAGCTTCAATGTAGAAAAATGATAATTTATAGCAGTAATCCTTCCCCTGCCACCAGGGGAAGGAAGGGACCCCTTTTGTGCTTGATCCTATTTACATGCATGCCAAAATGTTTTAGCATAACAGTTTTAGGGAATTCTAGCTGTAATTTAAATTGAGGGAGAGGAGTCAGGATTGCGATTTTACCCACATAATGAAAACTGACTTCTATCCCAAGGAGACAAAAGTTCAGACATTCCAGTGGCCCATGGTCTCTTCAATTTAATTATTATATAATTAAGTTTGCAACAGTGAGAGCAGATACCCACAACAGACATCAGGTTGGGTTATTTTTGGTAACATCAATGTCAGCTCCAAGTTCAAAATTGTCTGTGCAGTAAGGAAAAAAGAGCAGGAGGGAAAGCTAAAGTCTGCATTTGTGCTTCAAATCAGTTGTTACAACTGAGTAAATAAATAAAAACAGATTCTTTCTTCTTTTTTTTTTTTTGACAAAACAATACTCACCTTGATCTGAAATCATGCCAAGTACAATATCTCTTAGCATACAGAATCAGAAGGAATAAAACAAACACTTAAAAGATCAGAACATTTCACAGGTTCAGAGGAAATTAGCCTTTGATAACCTTAGATCTGGTGTCCATGTCTCCTGCCCCTTTTCATTGTCCTTGTATTCTTGGCTATCTCTCAATTGCAATAGATAAAGTGTTATTCAGTGTCCCTAGTTAAAAGGCAGTCCAGACACAGTCCTTGATATTTACCTATAACTAAACAGCACAAAAAAAAAGTAAAAATAACAAAACAAAAAAAAAACAAAACAAAACAAAACAAAAAAAAAAAAAACCAACAAAAAAACCCCACCCAGAAACACCCAAAACAAACAAAACACTCCCAATACTTCAAAATTACTATAATTTATTCTTTTATCTTGAAAAAGCACAAAATAATTAAATGTAGATTTATTCAGAGATTAGGTTGAAACATCAAATATAACACTAACTCTCTACTTTTCAGGGTAGTGGTACTTTTCAGGTAGATTACAATCAAACTTTTTTTACAAAACCAGTGAGTAACATTTAACATCACTTTGTTAATCATAAATAGTATCCAAAAGGCTGTGTCTGATCATCATTGCCCAAGACTTTCAGTACTTCTGCAGTGGGAAAACTTTGCATCCTATCCAAAACAGCAGCTAACACTTTAATTCATTTAACCTCATTCCAGGCACAAGAACTCAATTGAGAAATGCATTATAAATAATACAGTAGTCATACAGTGTAAGTACATCCAGATATACTGAATAACCTTTTACATACAATATCTAATGCCAAAACTTTAGTATTTTAAAATCAGTCTCATTTTTTCTTGCCAAATTACCACATGCAACTGCAAAATCCACTTCATGCAAAATTACTGAATCTGATTGCACTGTTAATCCAAGTAGGGATAATATTCCCAGATATTTTACAAAAAATAGTAGCAAGATAGCCTTTGGCCTTTAGAGTCAAAGACTTCTAGCACATAATCACAGACTATAGAATCACATGAGGGTTTGAGTAGGGAGGGACCTTAAACATTGTCTCATTCTAACCCCATTGCCATTACCAAGGACACCTTTCACTAGATCAGGTTACTCAAAGCCCCATCCAACTTGGCACTGAACCTCCAGAAATGGAGCATCCACAACTTCCCTGAGTCACCTGTGCCAGTGCCTCAACACCCTCACAGTAAAGAATTTCTTCCTAATACCTAATTTAAATTTACTCTCTTTCAATTTGAACCTGTTCTCCCTTGTCCTGTCACTACATGCTATTGCTCCATCCTTCCTGTAAGTTTCTTTCAAATACTGGAAGGCTGCAATTGGGTCAGCATGAAGCCTTCTCTTTTCCAGGCTGAATAATCCCAATTCTCTATGTCTCTCCTCATAGGAGAGGTTCTCCATCCCTCTGATCAACAGAGTGGCTTCCTCTGGTCTTGCTTCAACAGGTCCATGTCCTTCCTGTCCTTCCTGAGGACCCCAGGGCAGAACAGCAGGTGGGGTCCCACCAGAGGAAGAGAGGGAAAAATCCCTCCTTCAACCTGCTGGCAATGCCCAACCCAGGTGCAGCACCTTGCACTCACTCTATTAAACCACATTAGATTCCCATGCAGCCACTTCTCCAGTCTGTGAAGGTCTCTCTGTATGGCATCCCATCCTGCAGGAATGTGCTCACCAAAGAAAAAGAAAACATCATAAATGAAGCTAAATCTTAAACTTAGTTATTATGAAGGCAAAGAGAAGAGAGTCTACAATTAAAATAACAATATCTCAAAGGACATTTATAGATGTAAACTAGTTACATTCATAGATGAAATTATCAGCAAAGAGAGGAAAAGTTTTGATAATAATTATACTATTATATAATTATTATATTATTATATTATTATAGTTTTGATTTCAGACCAAGGCTCTTTAGTGAAGAAATAATTGCTGATGCCATTAGTAAAAAAATACACTGACTCTTGCCACTCAAAATTAATGAATTAATTCCAAACCATAGCCAAGGTGTCAGTCACCCAGTCTTGGCAGATACACCTATAGCAAAAATTTGAATGATTCATAACTTACATCGTGAGGTTAATAAATAACTTTCTATAGAATATGCCTGCTATGCTCTCAAAATGAGTGTTGAATGATGCAAATCTTTGCTATATGGCACATTAACACACCAAAATTTCCAGGTAGAATGAGATACGGCTTTCATTTGCAACTTGAATAATGAAAGAAAGATAGGCAGATACCTCCTAACTAAATAAAGGGTTTCCCTTCTCATACTTCAAAGGACCATTTGGCTCACAGATATTGTTCTGAGGTTTCGTAACAATCCATTCACTCTCATAGCAGACAATCTATGAAGATCCTGCTTGCAACCCACCCTGTAACGCCCTCTTAGTTTTACAAGATGTTTTGTAAATCAGGTAACAGAAAATATCAGTTAAAAATAATCTATTCTACAGTTTTCTAAGTCTAGACCACTTTTGCCACAGAATGCAGTCCCAGAGACAACTGCACATTGCAACTTGAGATGAAAACAAGCTTTTTAAATTGCAGACCATCACTGATGTAATTATATCACCATCACTGATGTAATTATAATCCACCCCTCAGATGTGGCATTTTTGTACAATTAATGATGAAGCAAAAAGATATCTCAACTTACCCTTAGAGGTGATGAGAACATTTGAAGCATTATTTGAGTGGTTGTCTATCTGCTTTCCCTGCAACTGTCAATTCTGGTAGTTTATAAAGCTGACAGTTCTACTAAGGAATACACTCTGCAACAGAGAGAGATCACACTATTTCAGGAAGAAGGTTTCAGGAGCAAACATAATGAACACTAAGAATGATTACATGAGGAAAAGTCAGAAAAGAGAGATAATAACATTGTCTCATAAAACAGCTGGTACATTGGACACAACCCTGGCTGACTCTCAGACACACCAGTTTCCTTTTTTGTGCCTCTAACAGAAATAACAAACTTCAAGCCTGACAAAGATCCAGACCGTACCAAGCCTCTAGTGAGACAGAAATCCAAAGACACTGAACTTGTTTACCCAGAAGATGGAAGAGGACATATGATAAAAGAGTCATTCAAAATTCCTCTGTCATCATAAAGGGGTTTAGAAATAAGGACCAGACCTGTTCTTGCCTCATAACCAGTTTTACCCAGTTACACCCCCTGGGCTCCAGCTGCAGGTCAGGGAAAATACTCTTGTGGTTTGTGAGTCACAACATCTGGCTGGCAATGTGTTCACTGCTCACACTGCTCCATTTTACATATTTTAGTACACAAACAATTGCACAGTAAGGTGTGTTACATTCAAAGCCTAATTAAAAAAAAATGCAGTTTCAAAAACATCTAGAATTCACCATTACACCATGAACAGAATTTACCAAAAAATCCTGAGGGGATTGAATTATACACCTGTATATTATCAACATCATGAATAGTTAGCCAGGAAATATTCTGATTGGTTTTGTGTGTAAATCAAACCTTACATTTTAGAGTTTAAGTCAGATTATTCAAAATCACCACAGGATAAGACGGAAAAGATCATCCAGTGTTTAGCCACTTCAGGTTTTTTAAACACTTTTATAAAGCTCTAACAGCACTTGCCATTTATAACATTCAGAATAAGCACTGAGCAGCTAATAAAACTAGACAAAAAATCATGAATGAAAAGAAGCACTTCTCACTGTAATAATCACCAGTGAGTTCAAGATTTACAAAACCCTCACAGCATGGTAAACACATAAGTCTTTCAGCTATACTTTCCTTCTTTCCCATTAGCTCAGTTTTTTTGATCAGGAAGCTTGATTTTTAACAGTATAATGATGCATGACTGGATGTCGAGTATTAACTCCTGCATTTATTGTTATCAAACAACAGCAAAGCAATTAATTTTTAGTTATGTGTAAGCAAAAGAAAATCTTAGGTCCCACAGAGTAAAATCAAGACTTGGCTTCTAATCCAGCTCTGCTTCTGAGAAAAACTTCAATAAATTACTCATCCTCATCTCAATCTTCATATTTCAAGGGACTTGTCAGTAACACTTGCCAATATTTCCTGAATGGACTTAGGGGCAAAATAAATGAGTATGTTTTAGAATTTCCATCTATTAAATAAAATATTGATTATTTTGAGTATGTCTTTACACAATTTCAATGAAACCTGAATGCAACACTGATATTTACTCCGTAATTCTTTGCTCTGTTGAAAAATTTCAGGGTATTGTAGCACATAGAAATACCAAATTGGCTTGTATTGGCTAGCATATAATTGAAAAGGCTGCATGTAAATGGTCTAAATGTTTATTACTGTATACCAAATGGAATAGATGTTTGATACCTCTCTTTTCCACACAGTAGTTGCTTTCCAGTTACAGCACTTCAATAAGTGTAACAGCAGAGAAATTCCCTATTAGCTCACGCTGCCATTTTTACTTCCTCATTATCAGTAAACTCATCCTCAACACATGCTTTTAATTACATCAGGCTTCACAAAATAAAATGTAGATATAAATAAAAATAAAAAGCAACAAGCAAACCTTGATGTTCATCTCCTGCTGTCAAGAAGCATGGCATTTCTTTCGTTGTTCCTCTAAGCTCTTGTTTTAAGGCCAACATGTAATCTTCATCTTCTCCTGTTTTCAGAGGCACTGGCTTATTGCCTGTACTTTGTACAAATTATGTTTGTTATTTGTGAGGTTCTAATATCCACCAACTATACAGGTACATTAACAAAAGTTACAAGAAAAATGTACACTTCATGGCATTTTTACATGCATAGTAACTATGTTTATATCTAAATTTATACCTTCTATAATTTCACTTTTGTATTGAGCTCAACCAGAAGAACCAGAAGTGTGAAAAAAGATTAAGAACCTTGAACTTTCTGTGACTACATTCTAGTGTTTTTGACAAAGTGACATAGGCAAAGGGGTAATTAAGATAATCAAAAGTCAATAAAAGACTCCAGCAGGAATGCAAGCTAAGTGCTGAAAAAAGATTGTTTCTAACTAAAATATTTAACAAAAGTCATAAAAGAAGAGCCTCCAAAACATTTACAGTCACATTTCTTCACCTTCACTTTATGCCAAGCTTTATCTCATGAATTGCACTTCATTGTGCTGTACACTGTCCATTGTACATCGCACTGTACAAAATGTGACCACGGGAGAAGAAGACAATAGATGGGAGGGAAGCTCAGCTGAAGCACTGTGATACTGTTTACTCCCACAGACCACAAGGAGACTGCTGGAAGGTCCTAGCCCACAAATCCCACAAGCTGTTCACTATTAACTGCAAGATCACTGTACTGCACCTTGCCTGGTGCAGCCAGGTGCTGCAGACTCACTGCTGTACCTGCACCAGTGCATCCTTTCACTAAGGCCAGAGAAAACATGCTGATGCCTGTTTTTCCTACTTGTTACTTTCACTGAAATATTTTGATAATTCAAAACCACATTTCCGTGTCACCCTGCAGCACAGAATACTGTCTAAAAATAAGCATTTTTATATAATCAAATAATAAGCATAAATATTTTTTAAGAGAAAAAAAGGGAAGGGAAGGGAAGGGAAGGGAAGGGAAGGGAAGGGAAGGGAAGGGAAGGGAAGGGAAGGGAAGGGGAAGGGAAGGGAAGGGAAGGGAAGGGAAGGGAAGGGAAGGGAAGGGAAGGGAAGGGAAGGGAAGGGAAGGGAAGGGAAGGGAAGGGAAGGGAAGGGAAGGGAAGGGAAGGGAAGGGAAGGGAAGGGAAGGGAAGGGAAGGGAAGGGAAATTCTTAGAAAATAGGATGAAAAGCAAGATGTGAGCCTTAAACTTGTACTTCTACTTTATGTGCAAGTGGCTTAATATACTTCAATGCATCCAAAGGTTTTAATTCAATCCCTGCACTCTGGTATCTCTCTGAAGAATTCAGAGACCCTCGGCTCACTGACTCCCAACAATTCATAAAAGAGAAGATTCACAGATTTAAGCTTTTCAAATTCCTCCAAACCTATGCACACAGTTTCCCGGGCAGCTGCTTTCTCTGTCTATATAAAATAAAGCAATCTAAATTTTGTTGAATAACGAGACTTTTGTTTCCCATTTATAACACTCCTGATCGTAGATCCTTGATTTTCAGAGGCAGGTGCGTGATTTACCAAAATAAGAGTATTGGTCTAATACTGACACTCAACTGTGACGGACAAAAGACTCTCTAACAGTTTAAAGTTACAAAGTTTATGTTTATTCAGCGCTGGGCAGCAGCGTGAGGCAATCCTCTAATATGCACTGCGAAATCACAGGTGATCACAAAGTCTATTTATTGACAAAGGATTCAAACAAGTACATAATCATAATAACAGCCCCTCCCATCCCTCACTTCCTATGGTAATTAGCTGGAATAGCTATTAAGCATTGATTGACTTCTTAAATTAAGTCTGGGGTCGTTTTTGCGGGGAGGGGTCTTAAAAGGAGGAAGTAAGGCAAGTCTTCCTCACCCTAAACTCTCGACCTTTTCTATCACTGACAATACAAATGATTTCTGGGGATAGTCCAGTTTTCCAAAGAATGGGTTTCTGGTTCATTGTCTATGTTCCTTTGGATCTGCTCACTAGTTTCGTCTTTTCCCATTGTAAGCGCAGCTAAGCAAACATGAAATGACACACAATCAATTACTTAGGTTTCAGATAACCACTCCCTTCTAACTTTTAACTATTTCCAGCACAATCCCGACACTCTCCTCAGGCGGCGCGGCCGCTCCGCCCGCGCAGCCGCAGTGGGCCGGGCCGGGCCCGCTGCCGCCCCGCCCGCGCCGCGGGCTCCGCGCCCAGCGCCGCCCGGGCCATGTCGGCGCTGGAGTGGTTCGCGCACAAGCCCCTGGGCGGCGGCATCTTTTGGATCCAGGAGCGCTTCTACGAGTCGGGCAACCGGGCCAACATCTGGCTGGTGCGCGGCTCGCAGCGAGACGTGGTGATCGACGCGGGGCTGGGGCTGCGCAGCCTGCCCGACTACCTGCGCG
Source organism: Erithacus rubecula (assembly GCF_903797595.1). Lineage (NCBI taxonomy): Eukaryota > Metazoa > Chordata > Aves > Passeriformes > Muscicapidae > Erithacus > Erithacus rubecula. The sequence continues at coordinate 3,610,347 of NW_027635944.1, forward strand.
ACGCCGGGCTGCTGGCGCCGGCCGAGAGCGCCGCCGCGCCGCGGCCGCTGCTGGCCGTGGCCACCCACGTCCACTTCGACCACTCGGGCGGGCTGCAGCACTTCGAGGAGGTGGCGGTGCACAGCGCCGAGGCGGCGGCGCTGCTGCGGGGCGATAACTACGAGGCCGTGACGTGGCTGTCGGAGCGGGAGGTGGCGCGGCCGCCGCGGCCCGGCTGGAGCGCGCGGCAGTTCCGCGTCCCGCCCGTGCGGCCCAGCCGCCTGCTGCAGGACGGTAAGGGCCGGGCCGGGCCGGGCCGGGGCTGCACGGAGCGGCTCCCCTGCTTCACGCAGCCCCTCCTGCGTGTTGTAAATGAGAGGGGAAAAAGTCTCAGCAAAATACTCAGCAGAATTTAGATTGCTTTATTTTATATAGACAGAGCAAGCAGCGCACTGCGGATACGTGGGGGCCACTGCCCACTCCGTGCTGCACATAACTTTGGATTGCTCCCTTGTATAGCATGGTTTCCTTGTAGTCATCAATAGTTATTTTTTCGTTGTCATAATTCTGCCAGGTAAGCAGTGGTGGTGCGTGGGATCGCTGGATGACGTGAAGTCTCTAAATAAATAATCAAGTCCCACAGATAATCATCCAGTCTTTGTAGATAAAAAATGGTAGAAGTCAGGGAGTCTGGTCTCAGGCTGCAATGGATCACACAAAAACAGGAAATTTGATTTTGCAGAATCTACTGGGCTGTGTGAAAGCCTTGTTTTGCTAACTGTTAGTAAAATAGAACGATTTAATAACACATTTTCCTTTCTTTAGTGTCATGCTTCATTTCAGACCTAAGTATTCTGGTTTACACAGCACCAATACTTTTATAATTAACGAATCTTTTATAATTAACGAATCTTTTATCAATTATCACATATGAAATAATAGAATTGATTGATTTTTTTTACTCTTGTGAGCCTAAAAACCACCCGCGGTCAGCATGGGACCAACAAAGACAAAAGTGGGTTAAACCGTTTCTGCTGGCTCTGAAAGTTTTGGTGGCTGGGTTTTTTTTCCATCTAGAATGAGAATCACTCATCAGTGATTTAGGTGGCTAATTGAGCACCCCAGCTTTATCCTTAGGCTCCAGACGGTATGTCAGCAGGTCTTGTTATGCCCTCTGGTAACCCTTATTATTTATAAGTTGTCAAGACATGGAAAGTGCAGAACAGTTCCTGAAATATGTATTGAGATCACAATTTTTGTATTACGGGATTTATGTGAATTCCACATAAATACTTTTACTGGATTTTACCTGACTTACATAAAATGTGAAAAATAACTTGGTATTGATGTAGCATTTACAGAAGTGCCTTGATCATTTAGTCTCTAATGGGAGACAGTGAATAGGGCTTTTGGTGACAAAACACCTAAACTGTACAATACTGTTCAGCAGATGCTAAAGGCTGACTGTCAGAGAGGTGACACCTTAGGCACAGTGCTTTACTTTCTTTTTGGTTTTATTAGGAACCCACATAGGTGCTTGAAAAAAGGCAGAACTTAACTTACTGAAGGCTTCAGTAAAGACTGGGTGACATTTAATTATAGTAATAGTTAAGTAACTATAGTGACATTTAACTATAGTAAATCAACAGAAGCTTAAGTTGCTTTTTTTGTTTCCTCAAAAAGGAGAGAGGATTATTTTTAAAAATACTTCTGTAAAAGAACAAGTACATTGGCTGTGAGAGTAGCACCAGAGTTTTTAAGATGTTAACTGAGACAAAGGACATGAGTATCAGTTCAGTGGCTGGTACAATTCAAAGGCAGTCACATTTAAACTGGCAAAAAAAATTACCTAATGGTAAGAAAGTTGTATTTTTATGTCTTAATGAATAAGAAAGATTAAGAAAGTGTGTGGAGGCCTGTCTTGGTTCTCCTCCAGGAATTTATGTTTTTGCCTTTTGCCTTTTTGGATTAACAGCAGTGCAATTCTAGATGAACTAAATAAGGGTAAAATTATAATAAATTGTGAAATACAAATTTCCTTTGTAAATTTTGAAAGGAAAACCAGTTTAGATGTTTTATTTTCTCTACTGCATTGCTTTTCACATTGTTCAGTTTATTAGAATGTGAATATATTAATACAACCATTAATACAATCCAAGCCTGTGTCAGCTGTTAGTGTAATTTGAAAATATCTTTTTGCTAAGGTTATATTTCAGACACTTCTTTGGTGCTCACTAAAAAAAATAAATTCTCTACTCCCATTGTTGCAATGTGTAGAATGTATAAACTCTGCCTATGAGCAGGTGTCATTTAAGAAACATGACAAATGCATACAATTTCCTGTAACAAATCTGTTTGCAGGGGATGTGATCAGCCTAGGAGATCGAGAGCTCACTGTCATGCACATGCCTGGTCATTCCCGAGGCAGCATTTGCTTACATGACAAGGACAGGAAGATTCTGTTCAGCGGAGATGTGGTGTATGATGGATCTATGATCGACTGGCTTCCCTACAGCAGAATCAGTGACTATGTTGCAAGCTGCCGGCGCCTGATGGAGTTAGTAGACAGAGGTCTTGTGGAGAAGGTACTGCCTGGGCACTTCAACATATTTGGAGCAGAAAGGCTGTATCGGTTGGCTTCCAACTACATTTCCCAAGCTGGAGTTTGTCACAAGATTTCTACCTGTGCTATGAGATCCATTGCAAGCATAGCACTTCGTGTTGCAAATTCAAGAATCACTTCTCAGTGACAGTCAATTCCGTGTGATCTGTCACCTGCTGTCAAACCAAATGGGTTGTGAAAGCATCAATAACAAGCAGAAGCAGTATGTGTTAGCAGAAAGGTGGCAAATTGATAGAGGTGAGCTTCAAAAATTCTCAGTTTTTCCTACTTTATTCATATTTTTATAAAAACTCTGTAAACTAGTAGCTTTAGCCAAAGCTATAGTTTTCCTTTCTGCTTTTTCAGAGCATGTTTGTACATGTATTGCCATTGAAATGTGTAATTTTATTTTTGTTACAACTCTGGCAGATAAATATATGCTAAAATGAGAGTTTTACATTCATGCCTGAAACCTTATTGATGTGGTACTAGACATGTGATTATCCATCACCTCCTGCTCAGATTTTGACCTTACACAGCTTTTGTGAAGACCTAGTGTCTGCTAGGAGCAGTTCCATTAGGTCACGGCAGGAACAACATCTCTGCAGGGCTCAGTGGGCAAAAGGAAGTTAATCTGCAGCCATTGCCACCTGTGGGCCTGTCACCACCTGAAGCTTTATCTTTGCAAAGTACTTGTCTAGCAGTTTCTTCAGAATACACTATGAATAATTTTAGCTGGAAGTTCTATAGACCAAACATTCAAGCTGACAATCACAGATACATCAGTTCACCACAAAAGCTTTTGGTGCAGACAGACTATTCAGGCTTTCATGTTTCCTGGTGTGCTGCAAGGAACCCACTGCACCAGAAGAGAGGGAGCAAGCAGGAGCACTCTCACCATTGACTAGAGAACTATTTTGCTTGTAGGCATGTGAATTAAGAATTAGAAAATTTGTGAACTATTGAATTAATGTGTTGCACTACCCTGTACAAAGTGGGTTGAGCTTTTCCTGAGTGAGTTTATTTTCTTCTGATCAGCTCATAAGAAATACTTAAGAGAGTATGTTGTTCTGGAAGGTTGAGAGAAGTGGACTGTGATGAGCCTAAGACATTTGTTCATGCTTAAGGGTATTTTTTGTGACTGTGTTGTAACTTGTTCTTAATCATCTGTGTTAGGAGAAGGATTGAGGCTTTAAGATGACCTTGCCATAGTGAAGGTGCTGCATTAAGTACCTGGTACACTTTTTATTACAAAGTGAATGTAACTCAAAATGTTTACTGTTTGCATCTGAAGTATATGCTGCACATGGTTGTTGTGAAATGTAAAGTGTGTTATATTGCGTTTGTTAAAAAAATGTTAAATACATTGAGAAATGCTAAATAGCATTGTTGTTTGCATATGAAAATTGAATGTGTGATATTTAAAAGCTGCTGAAATGGGTAGAGTTTGCGTAATTATTCTAACAGTTTATATATATTTAACTTTTTTGAAAGGACACTGTCTGAATTTATTTTTGTACATAGACATCTATATGTTCTTAAAAAGATTGCAAATGTTTGTCCCCAAATTTTAGTGCAGTTTAACTTTTCTTGTTTGGCTTTTACTTTATGCAGAAGGTTTTGCCTCCGTCATGGCCAATAGTAGAGGAGCCAAAGGTTTGGGCTCTTTCTAAGGCACGAGGGAGAGGAACTTGATAGCCTTCTGAATAGATGCAAATTCTTCTGGGGAAAGAAGAAAAACAAGCCTATTGCAAAATTTAAAAAGCATCTCTGTCTAAAAATTATAAAAGAGAATATCTTATGTAAGGCTTTTTACCTTTCATAGATGACTGCACTCCTGCCTTTACTGTGGATATATTCTTTAGAGGATTTGTACTGATTGGTTGTTGCCTAGCTTTTCTTAGAAGTGCCTGTCTCCAAGCTGAAGCAAAATTGTAAGTGGGCAGAACATGTGCAGAGATGCAGCACTTGAAAGACCCTTTATCACTCAGATCAGTCTCTTTTTTTTTTTTTTTTTTTTTTTTGAGAAATCCACATACATCAGTGTATGATGTGAGGAGTGTTCAGTGGTGGACTTAGGTCATGGAACCAAGAGTGTTTATCTGGCCTCAGCTGGCAGAAGAAGAAATACAAAAACAGCCTGGGAAGCAGGCTGAAGGTACACATATCACTAAAGCTTATACCAGTTATCCAGAGAATGCCATAGTGTCTCAGTAATTGAATTCCTGAAAATTAGTTGATGGTGGTGTAACACCAGTAATAATAATTCATTTTAAACAATGCTTTTGTGAGGACTGTGGGAGCCCTGGTGGTAACTCTGTGTTTTAAGGCAGTCACCAAGAACTCCTGTCACAAAGCCTGCCCATATGGATGTCAAGCTGCTCAAGTTTTGCAAATGTTCACTAGAGGAGTAAGATCACTTTGAATTGGCGTTCTGTGTTACACCACTATCAGTTTGTTTATTTGATCCAGTATTAGAATTTCTGTTGCCAGATTTTACTGTATTGTGAAGCCTGAGCTCCTAAGAGGTGACTCCCAGGCACATCAGTTCAAAAGGAAAGATAACCTCCATCCTCCATCATTTGTGTTTAATCTGGGCTCAGTATCTCTATCAGCTAGAATCCTTAAATGGCCAGATCACTGTCAAAATGTCCTATTAAGCTATGCTTAAGTCTACTTAAGTATGTAACCAAAACTTTGACTTTTTTACTTTGTCAAAACCTCGGGGATAATTTTGTAGCTCAGAAGTGAGCTTTACATGCACATAACCCAAAGTGGAGTTTGTTAGTAAACTGCTGCTATAATGAAATGTAGTATAATGAAAGTAGTTTTTTGAGGGTCATGAAATTATTTTTTGTATTATAAGAAATTAACTAGATAAACAATACTTAAATCATCTTAAGTTAAAAGAACAGTTCCCGATTATTTTTGTTAAGACTTACCAAATGTTAATCATAAGAGTTTGACAGTGGTCCTTCAACACTACTTGGATTAAATTTTTAAAACTTGCATTGTAAGTTTAAATACTGCGTCATGTTGAGCATTTAGAATTGTGTTGACTTTTTTGTAACATCTAAATATGTGTTAATGCAGTTTGTAGTAGTCTGGGGAATTGACATAAAAATAAAATGGGAAGTTTTGTTCTCTAATCTGTCAAGGCTGTTATGATGTTAAACAACAGTTTTCACATAATTTTTTTTGTGTATTATTGTATTATCATAATAAAATATTATAACCCTATGCAGTTAAGTAGTAATTTCTAGGTATTTCTCAACAGAAGCCCTTTTCATTCTAGATGGAGTATTTGTACAACTTGCTAGCAGAATTATTTATACTCCTGAGAAAGAAACTGCATTAAAAATGTTTGCACATCATAGATGTACTTGCCTTACAAGAGCAGACATCTGTAACCAAAGAAAACAAATCAAAAAAAAAAAGCAGCCCTGTTAGGAAAGGGGGAGGGAGATAAAGGTGGAGGAAAAGGAGGATTTATTAATATTTATTGTTAAGATCTAAGTCTCAGTATTCAAGCAACACTGGTCCAAGTTCGTATTTGTAATTAATGCATATGTGACTTAAATCACTAAGCATTACCTCTTGGGTCTTAAAAATTCAAACATGTATTATCCAAAATACTACTACTATATCTTCAGTCCCTTCACTTTCAAATGGACTTAGGAAGCGTAGAAACGATCCAGAAGCAATAAAAAAATCATTATGTTTTGTTTTAAATTTATTTGAAGCTAACTATTACATGGAGAAGCTGCTAGCCAAAATGTGTTAGCTGCATTGCTCTGGGTTTTTGGGGCAGTCAGAAGCCCAGGCACTCTAGAATGTCATGAAATTATTTTACTAGTGTGTAATCACTTACACATCAACCGTTTTGCTCTAAGAACATGAACAAAATTAACTTGAACTTGCATGAAATCTTGCCCAACTTCTCATTTAAAAAATTCAGGATTAATTGAATTATGGTTCTGATATGTGATCTGATTTTGAGCAGTTGGGATGAGGTTTATGATTTTCTGCACACTCAGATTCAGTTAAGGACAACAGAGTGGTAGGATAGTTTCAAATACTATAAAATTAGGACTAGAGAAGAATATATCTTCACTCAAAGGGAAGACAGAACTGACAGCCTTGCAGAAGAGTTTTAAAAAGCAATAAATAAGTTTGAAAGTTAAATAAAAGCCAGTAACAAGATTCTTAAGTAAATATCATTGTTAATTATTTTCCTTATTAAGCTGACAATATGTATGTGTGAGGAACCTGCTAGTGCTTACTTACCAACTCTATTCATAAGAGATTGTTTTAGTATATGTTTAGCCAACTTTGAAAATGCAAGGATTTTGCAAGTCACTGCGACCACAACCATGTACTTATTTTTAGTTATTATTATTTGAGCCTACCTTTTCTATTTGGAATTCTCTGCATCTCCATTTCACGTGCAGTGTGAGCACTGCTGCTGACTTCAATCAGATTTACAGAGTGGCACTTTGGTTTCTAGGACAACTTTTTAGCTTGTAAGTTTAGAAGTAGAGACTGAATGTGGATCTCCAGTTCCCAGAAGCATCCCTAGAGTATTGATATCAGGTATTTCACTCGACACAGAGCAGCCAGGGCACAGGCAAGGACGAGCTGGAAGCCAAGCACAGTCAGAGCACAGCAGGGATTGTGACCTCCCTGCAGAGTAACTTGGCCTGTCAGCAGTGACTGCAGACAGTGGCAAGGGGATGACACAAGTTCGTGGCCAGGCCACGAAGTCTGGTCAATATGTCAGCAAGAGCAGCACAGAGAACAGGAATAACCCCAGTGCAGCTCAGGCAAGGACCAAGGGCCCCTAGGCTGAGCTCCAGAATCAACATGCAGAGCAGGCAGGAGTGGGGCTGAAACAGAACAATTGGGGGCTCTCAGTGCAGCTGGTGCTACTCTCCCACACTCCACTCACCACTTGGTTAATGCTTCAATTTCTCTGTGGACAATAAATATGTTCTATGAAATACAAAAAAAAAATTAATCTGTGGTCATATTTGCATCACAGTACACATTGAGGGTCAAACCTGCCAGGAATTTATGCTTTTAGTTGCAAAGCTACCATCTGTAAACAGAAGTGAATGACAAACCTTTTGCTTCTGCCTATTTGATCTGTGGACCAGACATAATATGAATGGATAGCCAAATAAGTTTCATCTCTGCTTGGCTTTGTTCAGGAAAAATGTGTTTTAGCAAGCCAAACTCCACATACTCAACAATGTGTACTCTGCTTATTACTGGAAGCATAGGTGCAAAACATCTCCAAGATATTTGCCTTTACAAACAAAGCGTAGGTTTGCTGATAAATGAGTTGGATATCGGAAGATGAAAGAAGCAGTGGGGGAAAACTATGAATTCTATAAGAATTAAAAATTAAAAAGAAGGGTTATACATTAGAGGGGAATCTCAGGTATCAGGTGTTCCGGGAAGTCTGTGCCTCTCAAGTACTTCAGCTCAAGGGGAAAGAGAGAGGGAAATGAGAGAAAGTAAGATAAAAAGGCAGCCTGTGTCCTCCAAAAATTTGAGAGATCCCAGGGAAATGTCCCGTGGCCTCTCCTTTTATTCGAATAAAGCAAGGACTCCTCTGTCTCCTTTCTGGACATAAACCTCTGGTGTTTGTGGATTAATCTTACTGAAAAAATCAGGATCAAATATCAAGGAACATCCTTCCTTAGGAAAACTTTCTCGCTTTGCCCGTTTTGCAGCAAAAGCGCCTCAGCGGCCAAAGGCGCCGCCGGCAGCCATCACCTGCGCGTAGCAACGGACCACCCCCTCCGCCCTGAGTGGCAGCGTCTCAGCCAATAGCAGAGCGCCTAGTGCTAGGGGGGCGGTAGTTTATCCAGCCGCAGCCAATCAGACACCGATAATTGGTGGGGGGGCGTGGCTTGAGCGGCGTCGCCAAGGGCTGGAGCGCGGCGTCAGGAGGCCCGGACGCGCCGTGCCGTGCGGCGGGGCGGGCGCGCGTTGGCGCGGCAGCGGCACCGGCAGCGGCACCGGCAGCGGCACCGGCAGCGGCACCGGCAGCGGCACCATGAGCCTCGCCCTCAGGTCGGTACGAGCCGGGCTCGGTCCCGCTGGGCCCTCCGGAGGTGTTGGCGGAGCGCGGGGTGCGTCAGGCCGTGGCGGGGCTGGGGTCAGCCTCGGCCTCCCCGGTGGCTCTGATCCCTTGGGCGCGGCCGGGGGCGGATCGGGCCCGTCTGTCTGCCGGGAGACAGAAGAGCCCGGCGCGTCTGGCCTTGTGAGGTTCGCTTCGGGATGTGCTTCCTAAAGGCCTGTGAAGAGGCGTAAAGTTAAACTGCTCGGCTTTGTTTTGTTTATAAATTCTGATTTAGTAGCTATTGCATAAAGGAGCCTGGCTTATGAATCCCAGTTCCTGGCAAGTTCTTGTCTTCGAGTGTAATTAATACATTTACGTGTCGACTGTGATCCTTAATTTTCAAGTCTACGAACTTCATGCTTAGTATGGTTAAAGTAGTTGCAGAAGTGGCATGGAACTGCTTGTATTTGAGTATTGCTTTGTCTTTTGATAAATTAATTTTATGCTAAATGAGCACTTAAGTATCCAGATTGCATTTTCAGAAGAGTTCAGTGTTAATCTGCTTTGAGGTTTATAAAAGGATTTCTTCATCGTAGCTGATAAAATCTGGGCTTCCTGGACCTGAACTACTCTCCCAGTCGTAATTAAGTGGCCAGCTCAAAGTTATTTTAGTCCCTCCAAGAGCTGTAGTAATCCAAAGCCTGTGGATTTGTCTCAACTGGCCTGTTAAGGACACCTTACTCTTTGAGAATATTGTGGTTTGAAGCAGGCTCAGCTTCTGCAGCTTGCACTTTTCTTGTCTGTATTTAGGATTTTTGCTTCAGTATTTGCTGAAAACTGAGTGTTTAATCTTAGGTTTTCATTAAAAGATTTTGATTTCTAGATGAGTGTTTAATCTTACGTTTTGATTAAAATTAGCAATTTTTTAACAAAGAAGGGCTTAAAGCAGCTTATTAGAGGGGATTTGGAAAGTTAATCTTACAAAGTTTTCACTGATGAGTAGTCTTTATGCATTTTACACTAGATGATACAGCGCACATTCTCCCTCTGGCAAAAGGACAAATGAGCATTAAAAGCCTTTTCCTGAGAGTATAACATAAACTAAACAGTAATTTAGGTTAGGAAGGACCTACAGGAGTCATCTAATCCAGCTTCCTGATCACAGCAACTCTACATAAAGCTGTCTGAGGATCCTAAGCACCTTTATATTTAGGTTCAGAAAGTTTCTGATGGTGGAGATTCCTTTCCAGTGGAACTCTTTTAGCACATCACCTCATGCATTGGGAAAATGTTTCCCCTTAGATCCAGCTGCAGTTCCTCCTCCAGCTGCAGTTTTTTCCCTTAAATTTTGTAGTTACTGTCTCTTGTCCTTTTACTTTGCCCCTCTGAAAATATAGACTGATTCCTAGACTAGCCAAAGAAAATCTTGATAAATCTTTGAGCAAAATTTGCTGATTTGGGGGGCTTGTTTCTTGTATATACCAAAACAAAGCAAAAAAAATCTTCAAAACAGTGTGCATGTGTGGGATCTAAAGGATTAAAAAAATACGAAAACCCTGTAAGTACCATTTATCTAAGAACTGTTACAGGCAACAAAGCTGATTTGTGGCAGCTGAAGCCAGCTTTAGTAGCCAGACTGTCTGGCCTACTTTGTCATCCACTGACCTGTCTGTCCCCAAATATATTTTATTTTTTTAAGCTATATTGTAGAATCCAACTGTTTCTATAAGTTGTAGAATTTCTAGTGCTAATCTAGTTTGTAACCTCAAGAAGCCTTTTTAACTGGTAATTTTTCTACCCTCCTTTTTTTGTTGTTGTTGTTCCTTCTTATTAACAAAAATGCCTGTGATGTTTTTATATTGGGTGGGGGATTGGAGTTATTCAGATTTCACAAGAATTTGTGAAAATTTAAAAATCTTATTTTAAACTGGGAATACAGGCTGGGAAAATATTGACTAGGCAAGGTAGTGATTTCTAAAATTATTGTGAGTTTCCTATTGGTGGAAAAGTTACATAAAATGGCATCTTTCTAGTAGAAATCTGTTACACTGTATTTCTTTCTCTTTACATAGGAATGAGCTCTCAGCAGATAAAGCTAAAAAGAAGAAAAGACGAGAACTGACTGAGGAACAGAAGCAAGAAATTAAAGATGCTTTTGAGTTGTTTGATACAGACAAGGATAGAGCAATAAATTATCATGAATTAAAGGTAGAGGTTTTCTTTCATTTAAGCAGTTTTACAGCAGATAATATATCTGTTCTATCATGAGTTCTTAAGATGCTGGGTGTATCTTTAAAAATTTCCTTTAAGATGTCTTGATGGGTTAAAGGAGCAAAGGGAAAAAAAGCCAAAAACCAGGAAATACTGCATTGGTATAAGAATAAACTTTTCTTCCCACTTTATATACTTTATGCAGTAACAGAATTGATGTGGCATTCTAAATAACCTTGGTATAATTGCCCACCAGGGATAAGCTTGGAAAGATGACCAAGTGGAAAAAACTCTTGAAAAACTGTTTGGTTATTATTTTTAAAGATGTTGTATTACCTAAAGTTTGGTGTTGGTTTTGTATATGTAGGTAAAAGATGTAAATCACATTTGTAAAACTGTTGACAACAAACCTGTATTTTTCAAAGGAAGGGCTGTGATTTGTAGAAATAAGGTGTGCTTTTTGCTCTTCATGTGGGAGGCCCAGTAGCTGCTCTTCCCAAAGAAGGATGTTCCTAATGAAAGCTGTTAGCAGATGGAGTTTAGGATGTCTTTCTGAATAAGGCCTCCCACCTCAAAGTCTACAGAGTAGTAAATGAGGTTCACTAAATTCTCCTCAAGGTCTTCTGTGCATTTCTATTCTATATAAGGCATCAAGAACAAACAGTAGCTTTGGAGAGGCCAGTGTTTCAGTCACATATAGGGTGAGATTTTTTTTTTTTGAAAGAGTACCTAATCAAATGCATTGATTCTGCATTCTGGCTCTACCAAGTAACACGAAGGAGGAAAAAGGTCTTATTTTGACTTAATTTGCTGTTACAGGAGTTTGTTAGGTAGAACAATTCCCTTCTCTTTATTTCAGAGTTCACATATTTTATCTTTGATGGAAGCCACTGTGACAAGGGTTGTGATGGCCACACTCTTGGTTATGGTTATGTTTTTCTGGTTATGTTATGCTTTGAATTCCCAGCTGTCATTACTTGGAAAACTGTTAACCGTCTAATTAAATATTGTCACTCTGAAGCTAATACCATGAAAGAGCAGAAATACATAGGGAAAAAACCTGTTTATTTCCTTGTCTACAAAACCAGCATATACCATCAATTTTTTTATAACTACTTCAATGGATTTCCATGTGTGGTTAGCTTATATTCATCAGTTTGGAGGAAGTCAGGGTAGTGTGTGCTCAGAAATTGCCTTCTAAGGTGAAATGAAAAGCTAAATATGAACTCTTATGCTAATGGAAAAGCAAAACGTAGGTTGGCTTCTGTGGCTGACTGGAAAAGCAGTTAAAAGTCTTGCAGGACTTGTAAATCCATGGACATACACACTTGTCTGAAAAATTAAGAATAATTTGCAGAATGATGTTCAGTTTTGTCTTAAAAAGACAAGATTTTGAATTGGTTTTGAAAATGAGGAGTAAATGTACTTGTCCTAAGGTGCATTTGGTCCACTCTATAAAATCCCTGAAAATGCAAAGGGCTTTTTTTTTCCTCATTGTAACTAGTTGTTTCATTTCCTTGTAGTAGTTCTAAATGGTTTTAATATCCCCAAGCTCTTTTCCTTTTATTTATTTTATTTATTATTGTTGCTAAACCATTAATATGCTCTTTCTCTCTTGGGCAAGAAGGTAATTACTGAAATTAAAATGAAAATCTGATAAATCTTTATTTTGATCCTTATCTACGGTTGCTCTTCCATTTTGTTCCAAAAGGTGGCAATGAGAGCCTTGGGTTTTGATGTGAAAAAAGCTGATGTCCTGAAAATACTTAAAGATTATGATCGAGAATCAACAGGCAAGATTACCTTTGAAGATTTTAATGAAGTTGGTATGTGTTTGATTGCTCTTCTACCTCTAGAGAAACTTAGCCTATAATAGTGAATACAATTTCAAAGCTGTACTTTGTAGATTCTTCAGTTATTTATTAAGATATAGAAGTGAGAGATTTAATTTCATATATGGGTCAATGGTAATGGAAGATAAATATTTGTGTCCTCAATTCTTAATTTGATATATAAAGAGAATGATAGCTACAGTGTACAAAGAAGTAGGTTATGCAAATCTCTTTCAAGCTTACACAGAGGAATAAATGCTGCTTTAAAGTGTATATGTTCATGTCTTGTTCATGGATCTCTGTAAGATTCTTCTTCCTGCAGTGGAAAAGGTATTTGGCATTGAATTTCATTGGAAGGAGTGCATACACAGACAAGCAGACTACAGATGTCATATATAAAATAGATGAGAGAAATTGAAGTAGATTTTAAATACTGTTCTGCAAGAATTTGCAAATGTTGATGAAGCTGATAGAATTAGTTGTGCCTTTCATCTGTAATTTGTGTATTGTAGAATTTTATGTACTTTGAGTATAGTGATCTGCAGAATTTTTAGACGATGTTTCTTTGAAGATTTTAGGGGATTTTTTTATGCATAATTTGTGCTTTTGCATACAATATATATTTACAAAAAAAGTAATCTCTGTGAGTATAAATTCTTAGCTTATTATGTCCATTATGTGTAGTTCAATATGCTCATGATTGTCCATTTCATTTTATATTTCTGTGCATTTTATTAAACAAAATGCCCAAACTCCCATTGTTTGCTCTTGGCTACAAATAGCAATCATCTTAATATATGAAAAGAATTAGTGATTGAAATATGGCAACAATTAATTGTTTAACAGTTTAGTACTGGACCAAATGTCTTGTTAATGACAGGTAATATTTTTGTAGTTATATTCCAGGTTAGCGAAAATTATTTTTGATTCTTTTCTGATTTATAAAGCCTATGTGGAAGTATTAGAAAGAAAATTACTGTATTGATTTGATAGTAATGCTAACTCTTAAAATTACATCATTGTGCTGTAATATTATATAAAATTAATATACTGTAGTTACCATGGAGTTACTTTTTTAAATTCCTGATGTCCAGTCATGTTCATTGTTTCCTTGTTCTGTCTTGGCTATCAATACTGACAGTCATTAAGTGCTGCAAGAAGCCGGGAAAAATCTTGTAGAAGTCACAGTGTATATCTGGTAAGGGATTGGACCTGTTGGAAAACTTGAGTTGAGGTAGTGCTGCTAGGGTGCCTTATGACCATGTAACAGAATTAAATATGATATCACCTCTAACAGAAAGACTGGTGAGTTAGATAAAGTAGGTTATTGAGACATTAACTGTGAAGAGCTGAATATAGCTAAGTGATTTTTAAGCCATCAGTTTCTCTTAATTTAATGTTCAGTGAGATATATAAAGATGCAGTTATATTTTGTCTTCTGTAATTTTATAGTTAGAGACATTTTATTATTTTTCAGTTGTCTTTTTGCCATAAGAGGTAGCATTTTTCAAACGATGTAATACTGTCATGCAACGGTGTTGTTTTTTAAAAAAAAATATATAAAGTTGGGGTCAATCTGCAGATATATAAACATGGTTGCTTTAGTTGGTTTATATAAGTATGAAAAATTCCCTCTCAAGTTTGCTGAGCCAGAGCAGATATTCCATCTGCAGTTAGTAGCAAATGGTAAGTGGTTCTTTATGTGCAAACAGTGTTTTTGTGATTTTAATGGCTTGATAAAGCAAGACTAGCAGGCACAAAGATGTGGGGATATATTGGTTTTGGTTGGTCTGAAGTAATTGCTAGAAAAAAAATATTTCACGAGGCAAGTTTGTATTTTCTGTTGTGGAAATTGACAAATGGTTGTCTTGAAAAGAATGATAAAGGCTAAAGGATCCTTTCAGGATAAACACTTTGTCATTCATAGCAGCATCCTTAGTCTCATGCTTAGTCTTTTTTTGTTTTCAGGTTTGGGGGGCAGGATGTGGTTGATTAGTTGGTATGGGGGCTTTTAGTGTTAGTGTGGTTTTATATTTAAAAGAGAGGTTCCATGTGGATGTTTTTCTTCACTTACTGCTTCAGTGTTCTCCCCAGTTCAAAATTCAATCTTGATGAAAACATATAAAATAAAAAAACTTCACACCTTCATCCGAAATAGCTGATGGTGGTTTTTTTCTGAAAATTTTGAATTTTGAAAGAGAGGCATCCTGTGTATACTTTTAGTTCCTGTTGGAAAATGTGTGAAAAGTGTGACTGTGTCTGAATTGCCATGCAGCTTTCCTCTGCAACAGTTACTTCCCAAAGAGGGCAACTCAGCTTGGGAAAACAAAGGTGAGAAAGAGAGGTCAGACAACAGTCAAACAACTATACACATTAAGTTCTGTAGTAATATAAGAACAGGTGAAATCAGACGTGTGTTCTTCCTGATGTCTTAGTTTGCAAAAGTCATTCTTGAGTTTACTGTCCAGAACTTTATAGTCTAACGTACGTGTCCTTCCTGCAGTAACAGACTGGATATTGGACAGAGACCCACAAGAAGAAATACTCAAGGCATTCAAGTTGTTTGATGATGATGACTCTGGTAAAATAAGTCTGAGAAACCTGCGCCGTGTTGCTAGAGAACTGGGTGAAAATATGTCTGATGAAGAGCTACGGGCTATGATTGAAGAATTTGATAAGGATGGAGATGGAGAAAGTACGTGTTGGCAAATGAAACATCATGTAATCTTGTTCTTAATTTTGTTTCCTTTTGAGGTGTTACTTTGTTGTCAAAATATCCTCTTTAATTTTCTTCTAGATGACTTTCATTTCAAACATAATTTAGCTTACAAATAATGCAGACAATTGCTTTTGACAGCTATTAATCCTGTAATCTAAGAATTGAGTTGATTAACCACCAACTCTTATTCAACCAGTGTCTATTAAAAGATGAGTGAAAGTATAGTTGAAGGTAGAAGTAAGAGACTCTGTGTGCCTACGTTACATTTTTATTTCCTTATAAATCAGTAAAAGTATTAAAGTGCTGAGAGAAAGTCTTTTGATCACTTAGTAATTTATCTTAAGTGGCGATAATGTCGTTATGGTGATTTCAGAGTTTGATATGGAGCATTAAGCTAATGAATCATGCTGGAAGTAGCCTGGGTCTATGTAGGATCAGCTTGCATGTTTCTTTAATATACTTCTGAACGTTAGAATGCTGAAAAGCATAGTGTGAAAAATGTCTCTGCAACTGACAAGGTCCATACAGAATAGGCTGCAGAAGGGATTTACTAGGTAGATAAAGAATGAATTAGCAAATCAAGTTCGATACTATAAATGTTAAATCACTGTAAACACTGAAACTTAAAAGAGTTTTTCATTATCTTCAAAACAACTTTATTTTTACATCAGAAACCTTAACTGGATTTCAGGGATCACTCATTTAAGACCTTATACCTAAGGAGTGTATCAGTCCATCAAGCACCATTCTTATACGGTGGCGACTCATACCTGAAATTTCACTAGCAGGTCATCAGTTTTTTCTGTGACAATGATATTTATGCTTGTGAGCATCTGTTGAAGTCAAAACTCACATCTACTAGTGGAAAAAATTGTGTTGTCAACCTTTTGACATATAGTCTTCTGTGCTATTTGACATAGGTATTATTTTTTGAAAGTTGTAGCTGTAGATGTTAGTGAATGAAAAATTGTTTGTGCAATTATGTTTTGTTATGTTTTTGTTATGTTTTGTTGATCTCCTGGAGCTGCCAAAAGAGATGCCAGAATTGTGGACCAATGATCTTTTGTCACATTGCTGTTTGGGTACTACAAATGGAACATAGCTTCTTTCAGGAGGGTTATTGAGTCATAATTATTTTGTGTCAGTGCTACATTTTTTAAAAATCAAATTGATCAGCTAAGACTAAGTGGCTCTGTTTCCTATTATTCAGTCATCCATTCATTGTCTTTTTTAGAGCAATCAAGCAGAAGATTGAATATGGAAGATTGGCAGCATAATGTTTATGTGTCTGCTACTGTTTATCCTTAAGGTTCTTTGTGATTTTTGTTCTTTAAAGAAAACTGAGGCTCTTCCTAGCATTTTAAAAGATTGATTCTGAGAAAGTAGATTGTCCTGTAAATCACCCATTTATTTGGTCTTCAAACACCTTGGTCACATGGCAAAATCTTGCTGTCATCTAATTCTGCTCCTTTTTCTGCCCTCAAAAAAAAAAAATCTGAAACTGTTACTTGTTAGCAATTTTTTTAATATGTCAGATACAGGAATAGTAGCACTTCTGGTTTAACACCTTTATTACATTTGAGAGATTGTTTTGCTCACAGTGAAATGAGGTATCTTATATGGTACCTGAGTTACATGAAACCTTATGTTCCCAGCAAAACCACTAATCTCTGCTGGTAGGCTATACACAGATTTCTGTAAAAGGAAGTATACTTGACATATTTTTGTTTCCCTTAAATATGTAAATAATCTTATTTTGGTATTATTTGGTTTAATAATTACTTCTGATTTTGAGCACAACTAACTTTAGAAACTCCATGGTGTCCAGTTTATGCAGTTTTGATCATCTTCTGTGGATGCAACTGTAGGAAACACTATCCAGTCTCATGTCTTGAATTTTGGCACAGAATTAAGAGAAGTACCCAAACCCATCACTGAAAAAATGTGCACCTTAAACTGTCAAGATTCTAAGTCAATGTTATTATCTTTATATTAGCTGTGATTCTAGTTTATTCTTGTATGATTACCAATGTTACAGAGTTGAGGGAAATCTAATGCCATGAAAAAGCTTCTGCTTTCATGGTGCTTAATTTGTGAACAGATACTGCATCTGAAGAGGATTAGCTGGGATTACTTGTGTTACTGGGAATTGTAACTACACTGCTTTTTGAAGTCTCTTTGAATGTTCCAAAATTTGTTTGTTATTATAATATTGTGTATTTCCACTTGCAGAATAGTTTCAGATATGTTGTAAACCAGAGAATATTTTTCATGTGTGCTGTTACTGTATTGTTCCTGTGATAAAACTGTGGAAGTGCTCTTAGAGTCATGCAGCAATATTAGAACTAGATGTAGTTATGTGATGGACTGGTGTTTCAGAGCTTAGGGCCTTAAGCTAGACTAAATCTACTTATTTCCTCTTTTATTTTACATGCATCACAGCAGGACATATTTTGGTTTTTCTTATTTCTTTTATTCTTTAACATAGTTGAATTTCTTTAATTTTCTTCTAGGTGTGAGTGTAGTTCTTTCTTTGTGATTAATTTAGGAATAGTTTGGGTTGGCTGGGGTGGTAATTGTCAAGGTTTGTATGTGTCTTGTCTTTTCCATACCACCAACTTAGTCTAATCATTCCCCACTAGAGTAATTAGTTACAGAGTGAACATGTTTACTGGTTAACTCTAGCCACTCTTCTAGGGTGGCTGTGTTTTAACATATGAGTGAGTATGAGTCAGTACCTCAGGTATAACTGCAGCAAAATAATTAATGAATGCTAATCAATGTATTATTTTGACTTAATGTCTTCAAGTGCATTTGTGTAAAATTTCTGTTAGTTATTAATGAAGAATAATGAAAGTTCAGATGGGGAAAGGCTCATCAATGTCTATTTTAAATCTAGCTAATTTGTGGAATAATTGCTAAATGGTCTTAAAATGTATTTTGTATTTGTATTTGGCATGTGTTACAGATTGGGAATGCTATTGGAATAGAATTGTTTGATTTGTGATGATAGATTGGACGTAAATGTTTTGAATTGCAATTTTAAGGATGAAACTGAATTCAGTCATAATTAGCTGGAGTATTGTTGCTTGAGAAGTACTCAATAGGATTTAGATACCATTCTTAACATTTTTATAGACTTTTGATACTATTTTGCATAGCCATGTTACATATGTTTCCTAAGGTTCTTTTTTCTATCTTGTTTCTCTTTTAGAATATTTTTACTTCCATAATTGGAAATAATATAAGTGATTATAAGTGAGCTAGATTTTGACTTTAGTATTCCACATAATAAAGCTTGCATTCTGACTTCATGTTGCCTAAAAAACCTGTGTAAAACTCTTGAAGCAAACTTGTAAACACTTAACACTTACAGTAATGGATCAGATGCAATGAGTTCTGAGAGAGAAGCCTTTAAATAAAGTACTGGTATGCATTATTTTATTTTACAGTTTGTTGTTTGCTGCTTGTCTAATGATTTTCTTTTTTCCCCCTTTTTTTTTGTTACAGTCAATCAAGAAGAATTTATTGCTATTATGACTGGAGATATTTAGCATTAGAAGAAAAGAAGTTAACTCACCACAAAAGGGAGGAGCTATTGGCAGCTTCCATTACAATGTTTTGTACTTTCATTTATTTCAGTAGCTGGAGTGGTGCAGAAAGTTACTTGTGACCCGACCAAAATAAAAATGGGTTACATGCACTGATAATTCAGTACTTTGCATCGTTAAATATTATCACTAGAATAATTGATGTAATATTTTAGAACAAGTAAGTAATGCTGCATTTCAGAATGTTGGAGTAACTTTGTAAAATAGCGTTGTCTCAGATTTCTAAATTGTACCATATTATAAGAACCTTTTGAGGTTTCTTGACTTCGTGTTAGCATTAGTTGTGGCCTTAGTTTTGATACGTAAGTTTTGAAAAAATTCCATTTTAATAAAATGTTCTTTACTACTACTTGGAAGTGTTATTATTGTAGTTCAGTCTGAGCTGAACTAGAAGGGACAATGATTCTGAGATTTTTTTCTTCTTTTTTCATTTATAAACTTCTGCTTTTAGATAAACTGCAACATAAAATTAGCTAGCATATGCATCTTTAAAGATGAAGTTTATTAACTGTTACCCCAGTATGGTAACAAATTACATGCAACTGTGCATGATGATAAACTGATTTCAAAACAAGCTTAAATCACTCAGATGTAAGCCAGCAATTCTCTCTCCAGTATCCACAGTTCTAATAGCTGAGACAATGGCTGTAGCAAACTTCCTGCAAGCTGAGTAGTATGCTTTGGAATCTAACAGCAAAAGTATACCTCATAAAATATAAAACATTTTAAAAATCCATTTAAAAACCTGAAACAAACCCCCACAACTCCTAACCTGTATTTTGCAATCTTAGAAAGTTTGTTTGGGAGGTGAATGTTTAGGGGAAAAGATTCAGTGTTTGGGACTGAGCCTGTGAAGTCTCTTAACAAGTATTTTCTAGGATCAGTATGAGAATTGTCCATTTCAGTAGCTTCTGACTTTGCTTTTAATTTTTTCTGTGAACTATTTGAGGGACACTTTTAGTTTCTGCAGACAATAAAGTGATGTAGTCTTCAAAAAACTTTTTCCTCAAAATCCTACCTTTGAATGTGCCAAGTGTTCTAACATGCTACAGTGGCCTTTATGGGGATGGTACCATCCCTAGATGGTTGGTACTTATTTTTTGATAGGTGAAAAAACACACTTATGATGTGTAACTCTTCCAGTAAGATGTATTTTCAGAAGAAGCTTTTGCAATATGCTTGGTAAACCTTAATTGTTCTTGTGGACATGGCAATGTTTGTTAGGGACCAGGTAACAATAATGTAAGGCTTCATAAACACAGGCCAGTGACCTGGAGAGAGATTTTGGGAGTCTCTCAGATTGTGGGAGTGACACAGAAGAAGGAAAAAAGAAACAATCAGAATTGTGATACTGTCTCAATGATTGGTTTTACTTTTTTTCTTAATTTCATTGTTCTGGAGACTTTTACATTTTAAAACAATGCTTATCCTGTGCTGCTGACTGATGATCTCGCAGTTTTGTGTACTGGGGTTGTTGTAATTCCTGTTGACTTTTCTTGGTATTTGCCACCTGACAATACTGACAGATGAGAGACCAGAGCTTGATAAGATCTAATCTCTGAACTCACAGCTGTCAGCTTGGCCCCAGCATTGATGCTACATTCAGTTCTGTGTGTTTTGTGGAGCTCTCACCTATCTTGTTACTTTCTTTGTAGTTCTCTTGATGTATTATAGGACACAGATTCCCAGTTTTTTCTTTTTATGCTTTGCATGATATCATAGAGGAAGAGAGTAATTTGGTGGCATGTTTTATCATCTCTCTCTCAGAATAGTGCCAAGGTTCAGCAGTCATCACTATGTATGTAAGAGGTGTGCTGTTGAACGTGTTCCTTATTTCCAGACTTTAAAAAATGCATTACTGTTAAATGGACAAAGTCTGGCTTGGTGTACCTGGGACAAATGTTCCTCTGTCACCTTTGCCATGGAGGACAGTGATGTCTGACAGGAATCTAAAAATGGCAGCTTAGGAAATGTAATCCATTGCACTGAAATTACTGGAACCTCTTTTTAAGAGCTTGTAGTAACTGTTTATAACTGGGCCAAATATCAGTAATCCTAACAATTATTCCCTAATTAATCCCATGCAACTTTGAGGAAATTGAGAACTTTCAAATGAATAAAAATGCAATGTTGGAATGCAGTGTACCCCAAATACTATTCCATGGCTGATTTTGGAGCTGCCTTTTACATACTAGGTATGTGACATCAGACATACATGTTTTGTGTTTCCATGGGGAAGTTTCTATGGCACAGTTAAGTCATAAATAGTTAGATAAAGTTAAGGTTACATGTGCTGTATCATGTAGAGGCTCTGCTTGAGTTGAAAAACAATCTTGAGTGTTTTGCTGGTGTGCTTGACTTTACCATGTACAGCAGAGCTGTGCTTAACCATGCTGCTGGAGCTCGGCAAAGAGGAAAAGGGAAACCATGACAACTTGTCTGGCAACAGCAGAGGCCAAAGAGGCAGAATGTGACAGAAGGGATGAGCACAGAGCCACTGGGAAGGGTCACAGCTGGCCCTGAACTCTTGAGCTAAGCCACAGTCCTGCATGAGAGGAATGGCAGCCTAAAGAGGAGGGCATAAGGGTATTTTGATCTCTTTGTCTCTGGTCTCTCAAGATTGTGGTAGAGCTCATGGCTATAACTCTTTCTGCACTGAGGCTGCAGCTCAGGAAGATGTTTCTGTTGTGAGTGGTGTTGGAGACTGTGTGGTGGTGAAGCCGTGAAACGGAGTGTGGAGAAATCCTGCAATTGTTAAATCCCTGCCCTAAGAAAGTTTTGCAGTCTATGTGCAGTTCTGGGATATTACAAAGTGAACTTTGTTAGCATAAGTTTTTATCACAGTGACACAAGAGCAGAGGATAAGGGCAATTGCACCAAATCCACTTGCCCCATGGATTGCTTGTAGTTTCTCATAACCGCTCGCAGAGTTGGAGTTTTTCTGTGGGCTCATATCTGGTGAATGTGCTCCTCTGTTGAGACAAATTTCAGGAGACATCAGCCGTGTGGTTAGTCCAGCAGCCTGCACTGTAAAGGGAAGGGAAGAACTGCCCCTCACCCCAAAAACCAAGGCCCAGCTCCCCTTCATCACAGCAGCCCCAGAGCCAGGGAGGGTGAGGGGTGGGATGAGCATTTCCCCCCTTTAGAGGCTTGACAAGGCCTTTACCTTGTCAGGCCTGTGTTTTAAATATCTTCTAATAATAGGTATTTAATACCTGATAAGTATCTAATAATAGTGGGTAACTAACAACAGATAAATATCTAATAATAAATATCTACCAATGGATAAGTATCTAATAGCAGTAAATATCTAACAGTAAATATCTAATCAGAATATTGTGGGTTTGAATCCCATCTGAGATGCCAGAACTGATGCCTGGAAAGGCTGACCAGAAACAAAATTAGACAGACCAAAATAAATACAATAGGTATTTAATGAAAGGATATACCTTGGGCAGTGCAAGAACCTGGCCAGAGTTACACCCAAATTCAAATCCAAGATTCTAGTCAATAGTTTTACACTTTTATAAGCTTTGATTCATCTACATATTGGGGTCAATTGTCCAACCACAGCCCCATGCTATAATGTATCAACCCCCTGACTTGCGCCCTTCCCTTCCAGGTTTCTTTATGGATTTTGGGTAATGGTTGTCCTTGATTCTTCGGCTGGGAAGGGATTATTTTGGCATCAGCACAGCAGCTGCCCGTGGGCACAAAACTAAACAGTTCAACTAAACTAAGATCATCTGCAAAAATGGGGTGGGATGATAAAGCATCCCCAAGACACACTCATATAATCAACCCTTTATTTGTTTAGTTTGAGCTGGGTCCTACTGATAAGCAGTAAATGTGCACAAGAAACCTGATTAAAGCAAGATCTGCATTTTCTTTGACTTTTCCATTTGGTCAGTAGGCTATAGAAGATATAAACTGGTACTAGAAAACTTCTGTGTAACTCATTTTCTGTGGTTACTACAGGTATAAGTCTGTAGGGATGTTTAGAATGTTCCCATTTTTAAGTAAAGAAAGAAAAATGGTTCTGCAGTGGGAAAAAGAGGTCAATTTTTTTGGTGTTTCCCCAAGGGAAATATCTCGACAAATCCATTCAGACTCTTACTAAGATGTTACACATATTCACAGAAAATCAGCAGAAACATCATGTACTTCTAAAGAATGTGCAAGTGTCTTACTTTTACGATTGCACAAATGGTACATCTACTGTAAAACTGTTGCTAAGCAAACTGAACACATTGGCAATTACCAGTAGACAGAAGTGATAGCTCTCAGAATACATAAGTGGGAAATTTTCATATGTAGGTCTTTTTGAAATGGCATATGAATGTATTGATAGTGGAGGTTGTATTTTCCACTTTTTAGCCTTTACTGTTTTTAAAACAACTTATAAAAGAGTACTTACATGAGTTTCAAAAGAAGAAATAAATTTAACGGAATAATTCCTTTAAAATATTCCTCTTAAATGGGCCTAGCAGGAAGGGGCTACTTTTCTAAATAAGATTATTTAAAATATTTAATAGAAATTATAACATCTGGATAATTTTTCTAAATTTTAAACTGTACTTATGAATGTTTTAATTATAATTTAATGAAATGAACTTCTGAAAGGGTCTTATTTTGTTTGATTTTTAGAGGGTATTTTTGTTTTGTTTTTGGGGGTTTTTTTTGTTTGGTTGGTTTGGGGTTTCTTTGTTCGGATTTGGGGGGATTTTTTATTAGTTATGGTTTTGGATCTTTTTCTTAAGTGATCTTCAAGTCTGACTGATGATAAAGCCTACTTTATTGGCATGAAACGGATTTGTGCAATTTGTGCTAGCAAAAGCTTGCAGAAATTTACATTAAGTTCTGTAGCCGCTTCCTTCATTCCCAGGTGCTGGCAGGCATTCTTCCCACTCCTCTGCTGGAGTCAGAGAAATTGCAGCACAGTGACTGTCTCACTGTAAGTGAAAATGTAGGAAAATAAAGAACTGCATTAGAGAACAGTTACAATTGAAAAGGAAGCTGTGAAAACTCATAAAATAAATAGATCTATTTTAACCCAGTTGTGATGGGGTTAAAAACGCCCCCAAACCAGTCAACTTGTGCTCTCCTGGTTAGTGAAAGGTAGAGCTATACAATAGAATTAAAAACTAGAGTAATATGCTGTACCTGAAAAGGAAAGAAATGTCTGTATGGTATTGATTGCTATGTATATAAATAAAACAATAATTTCCAAACAACCCAATTTAATGACATCAGTAAAAAATGCTTGTTAATAAAGATCATACTTGGCCACCCTTAAAAAGACATTTAAAAAGGCAACAATTCATTTATTCAGCCCCTGCTGTAAGTTAGCTACTTCCCCAGTACTCCTAAAAGAGCATCCTATAATCTCACTATCCTAATGGAGATCTCTTCAGTTAATAAAATAGGTGCTGATGTCTGGAGCTGTGTGAGTGAATTAATTATGGTAGTTTACAATGGCTGCTACATGTATGAAAGCAGTTGTAGTGCTAACAGCATCTAATTCATTTCTCTGTAAAACACTGAATTTCATGACTTGGAAAAGTGTTAGCAGGATTAGTTTTTCTTTCTCACACTGTTTTTTTGTTTGACAAATTGTTTATGCCCTACCCAGGGCAATCTTCACAGAAATATTTATTTATATTACTATTGTTTTAAAACATAGGTGTTCAAGATGTTACTTGATTGCTTAATGAGACAGTTCAGTAGGAATATATATTGTTGTGGCTGTACTTTATGTCCTTAAAAAGTTGCACAAAAGTTAACCATATCTATTTATGTTCACTTTCCTAAAAGCAGCAACTTCCACTTGGTAATCACATTTGATACTTAGCTGTGTTCAGAGAAATGAAGGACAAAATTTGTCAATTATGCTTTTACCCACAAGGGGGACCCATTGTTACAATTATAAAGTGGACTCTGAACTTTTAAATAAAACCAGCATGATCAAATGTCAGGTGGAATTTTTATACCTGAATTTTTTCTCTTTCTTGCTGTGCATGCACACCATAAAAATCTGCAGGCTTCTTCCACCCATTTATACAAAATTTGCTAAGATGCAACTTCTGTGCAGCACAGATAAGAATTATTTTTCATGTTTTGAAGGCTTATGTTTGTGTTGCACTTACAGGTGTTTGTGTTATACACTTTGCAGGCATATAAAAATAGAAAACAAATATTTGGTTGCTTCTGGTGTGCAGAATTTACTGAGAAAATATGTACTTATTCAAAGATATGCTGGTAATTTTATTTGATTTTATTTCTAAATGGTGGGGAAAATGTGTCCTTTTTTTTATTCTGCCAGTCATATCCTGATTTTTTCCTGCCTCAAGCAGTCACCCTGCTCTGCTCTTACAAGGGCTCCTTGCAATACCTTCTCATGTGAGCATTTCCCCCGTGCTGGACTCAGCTTTGTTCTGGCTGTGCTGCCCATCACACTGTCCTGCTTCCTGAGGTGCTCCAGTGAAGAGGATCTGTGGCTGCCTCGTCCCTTAGCTCATCTGTGCCACTCCTCAGCATCCCACTAACACCATCACAGCCCTGTCCTTGCTTAGGTAGGTTAGTGAGGAGCAGATTTATAAAAACCATCAGTAAAATGCTCTGGAGGTTTCTACATGCAGCATTTCTTCGTCAGTGGTCACTCCACCTGGTGGTGTTACACCTTGTCCTCTCCTCCTATGCCCTGTCTGGATGGGAGGCAGAAGAGGAGGAGCATTTTCTTTTCATTGTTGAATTGCCTTTTGTCAAGATGAATTTGGCAAACAAATTCTAAAAAGCTGAGGTGGCATGTTTCTTAGATTTGAAGTAAAAAGCAATATAAGCTATTCCTGCATGCCTAGAGTGAAGTTATTTTAATACTTTCTAATGCTATCAGTAACTATGCTTTTTCTCAGAAAGGATGCAAAGCTTTATCATTGCTATTCCAAATATTTATTATTTGAAGTTCTTTCCCAGTTATGATGGGAATGAGATGCAGTAACATTTATTCTGTTTTTTTAATAAGGATTTTATATTCAAATATGTTTAAATGAATGAAAATGTATTTTTGTATTAGTATTTACTGAAGTAAAATTTTCTTATCTTACATCAAAAACTGATAAACACCTGTGCTTTGTGACCATTTAAAGAAGTATTTCCAGGAAAGGATCTATTTGGTTCAGTTCAATGGCACTTTTTTACACATTGTGCAGAGCACTGAGATTAAATATTCAGGTTACAACTGAGTAAATAATGGATCTGGAGCTTCATTTCCACAGTGAAAACCCAGGAATGGCCATCTCAGTCACCAAGGTCTTGGCTGTTTAACCTCATGGACTTTTGAATTCCTCTGCTGCCATTGGAAAATAAGTACCTGCACATCCCTCTAAAGTGACTTTCATTTCCTAAATCACATTGCTGCTTTTGCAATTTTTGCTCTCATCCTGTGTTGGAATCTTGATATACTACCTGTGGCAGACTTCCAGGTATTTTTATTTTACTTTATATTTATTATTAATCTGACTTTAAAAAGGGGATAAGAGCAAACTGCAAAAAAATTTGTGTGGTTGTGATAAAATTGAAGGATAAATCTGCATCTACTTCTCCCCTGTTGATATTAGTGTGTCATGCAGGGCTGAGTCTGATGTTGGCCTTTCTTCACTAGTCTTAGAATCCACCTAACAATTCCAAATACAGGCATTTTCCAGGCCTTTCTCTCTGCCTCAGTGAGCTGACACAGAATACGTGTCAGAATCGTGGGGAATGGCTAATGTTTTGCAAATGGAGTGGAAATTAAATGTGTGTAAGTTCTCTAGTCTCATGTGCTTGGTCTCTCCAGAGAGCTGCACTGGAGCACTGGAGGGGTAGTGTGTAAAGCCTGGTGTCCCAGTGCTCACCTAACATTCTAGGGTGGATTAAGTCATATAAGGTGCAAATTTACACCTCTTCTACGTATTTTGTTAGGGTAGCATTTGTTTTGGAGTTTTTAGGCCGCAGAGGCATCAGAGACACAAGAGATGCTGACATCTGAAATTATGGAGTCTTTGTACCTACCAGACATTTGTCAGTTGAAACCTTGCATTGTGCCAATTAAAAGCTCAGTGATTAAAATTAAAATTAAAAGTGATACCTGCAGCCTTGCTTTTTCTTAGAGTCCATGGAAGGCAGTGGAGCTGTTCCATCCCCTGTTACAGCCCCAGTACTGGATTGGGTATAGAGGCTCCCAATTCTTGTATCATGAAAGTTTTAAGGTCCTTCCATGGGAACCTTCTGCAGATATCCCACAGTTAGTTCACGGTGCTTGCCTCAGGCTGGTGGCCTCTGTTAGAATAGAGGCTTCAATGCAAAGAAATGTGTTAATTCAGATTGTGTTCTTGGAAAAAGGAAAGGACAGAATGTGTAATCTAGTAGGAAATTACTGGTTTGAAGCTGCTATGAAGATCTGTGATCAATAAGACATAGAATAAATGAGCTATAATGCCCCAATGATAATAATAGTTATGACCTTGTAATTTAGCACAAGCTTACAGCATTTAATTTATTGTTTCTGGTTGCTAAATGAACACCTAAAAATGGTCAGTGCACCTAAAAATGTGCAGTGGGTAGGTATTTATATCAAATTTCATTTGCAATCATCAAACCAGTATTTTTTATTTTCTTTAGCAGATCTAAAAATCAAAATAACCTAAATGTGCTGCTAATCTAATTTGATTGCAGCCTGTAAACTGTGTGCTTTAAAGAATCCAAGAATCTGGTGTCTGCTTCTGAGTCTCTTTTTCTCTTTAGCTTTGGGAAGAAGTATTTCCATGGAAGGGTAATGATGTTATAATTAATAAACCAAGGAGGGACTGAAAGAAACTTGTGTGTTCTGAAATTGATTAAAATGCATTCTCTTTGTCTAAAAGAGAGTTAGTGCCAAAAGAGTGGTCTCAAACTCATGTGGAATATTAATTTCATTATGTATTTGCTTGTTTGTTCACATAGCTTACAAAATCTCTGTGTAAATACGCAATACACCCTAAATCCAAACTAGTGAGGTCAACAACACTGTTTACAATGGCCACAGTGTACAATAAAAAAAACCAAACCAACTACTACAAACAAGAATATAATTACTACTAATTTTTCCTTTTTTTTTTTTTTTTTTTTTTTAAATAAAGTATTTCTGGTGTCTGCAGTTTGAAATAACTGCAGTTTAGTAAACTGTAGAATTATGTGAAATTTGCTTTTTTTCCCTCATGAACACCTGTTTTTTCTGCTCATTAGAAGCAAACTTTTTGAATTCTAATTGGCACCCTTCCCCCAAGTTCGATCTAGAAGTGCGTGATAGATTTGCATATTTTGCTATATTTGCATTTTAAAATCCTAATTTAGAAAAGACAAACGAATGTAAATGGTGGGAATTCGGTGAAAGGAATCCAGAAAATCTACCAGGATCTACTAACTTGCCATTTAATCTAAAAACAAAATAGGCACAGCAGTTGTACAACTGTATGTTTATATACAGCTCTACATTTTTGACTGAAAAGAGAGCTTTCTTTATATTGACTAAAGTGTGATTCTGCTTGAAAAAGTGAATCTGTAAACTTAGCATCATGTTTATTGTCTTAATGACTTTTCAAATTCCAGGCTTGGTATGTACACTGGCACAGCAACTTGTTTATCCTATCTAAGAGCTCAGTCTGAGGTCAGTAAGTCTAGCTATATTCAAGGACCCAAAAATGAATTCAATAGTACATCTGTGGGAATGGTTGCATAATTCAACATCTTATCAAGTCACCACATCAATGCAGGGTTGTGGTGGTGAGGACTATAAAAATTCTGCTGCCTTGTCTCCAAGCTCCTCCACCCTGTAATGTGCTTTTCTGTCTTCTTCCCTTCTGTTTTCCACACAAAAGGGAGTTCACTGAAATGCCTGGTTACTGCCCAAACTACTAAGCATTGAAATAAAGACTGGGAAAACAGCAAAGCTTTCAAATGAAGGAAGTGCTTAACTTGCTTGTTGCTCACTAAGGCCAGGCTCAGTTGAAGGAGTCACAACAGCAGCACATCCTTTTCCATGCAGCCTTCCAGTGCCGCCAGCTCTGCTCATCCTTCAAGAAGGATTTTTTAGAAGGATTTGGACCATCACAGTCCCACTCCTGGGAACATGTGAGGAATGTGTGTGCTTAATACCTGAGGCTACCCTGAAGTCTTTGCTGACAAGTGCCTTCACAAGACACGGAGAGCCCAACTGTGGCTCCACTGAATATGAGTGCAGGTTGCTGTGTTTGGTAAGGCTGTGGCTGTAATGCACAAGTACACAGAAATGTTAGTGCTAGTAAATATGGTACAAAAGAGCAGATTCAGCCCTTCCCCTTCACAAGTAGAGTGCCCTGCAGTCCTGGCACTGCATAACCCCAGGCAGTTCACCTGTGAGTGGAGCAGATTTTGGAGAACTGGCTCACTATCATTTCAGTCTCAGGCTATAAATGTCAGATTTTTTTTAATGCATTTTGAAAGACATGACAGGATGCTGTTTCAGCATTGTGTAATGAAATCATTTGGTTTCAGCTAGCAGGAGTTAAGTATAAGTCTGAGAATGCCCTGCTGAACATCTACACAAACTGCTTTCCATCCTGCAAGGTTTTCTTGTATTAATAGAAAGGGTTTGGTGATGATTTTTTTTTTTGTGGTGGGGGGGGAGGTGAGGTTTTTTCTTTTTTGTTTTTGTTTTGAACAGAAATTAAGTTTTTGCTGAAAAACTAAACAGGCTGCCATCTCTTTTTCTTTTCTGGGCTAAAGTCCAATTTTACACAGCAGTTGCAAAGAAAAAGCAAACGCATCACGAGATTCAGCGAGAAATATTATAACACTATGTAATCTCTGTCAAGATAAAATTGCTTTGTGATTTACATTACAATAAATCCTGACCTTTAAGTGCTGCAGACTAAGCTAATCTGTGAAGTACTCTGTTCTACTGCTGAATCAACACGTGGAGCTGAAGCAGAGTGGCAGTGCTTGTCCTGCTGTGGTGCCACTGAAGAGCAGGCAGGAAAGCAGATTAAAGTGCACAGTGCCACCTGCATCACAGCTGTGATGCAACTCAGGTGCCTACTGTGCTTTAATAGAGTGACTTGCTACCACTGTAGGAAGTAAAAGTTATTATTTTTATGGATATAGGGCATATAACATTTAAATTGACATGGATCAGGACATTTAGAATTAAGTTTAAAAATCTGGGCTGATCTTCTGACAATAATTCTCAGATAATTTCCTCATCTCTTGCTGCCCTCATTTTTCTTTTTTTTTTTTTTTTTTTTATGGATAACAACTTCTGTGTCAGCACAGATAGTGCAAACTTTAATTTAATTTTATTTTTTTTGGCTTTTGTCTCTCAACATGCATTGTTTGAATGCAACCTTTAGTAGATGTGTCACCTCTGACACTTCATTTAATGTTCTCTTGTGGTTTTTTTTCAGGGAAAATAATCCCCAGAATGAATAATTTTTTTTTTTTTTTTTTTTTTAATTTACCCAGTGGTCACTACCAGACAACACATAAAATTCACCATATCATGTAAGTGGGTAATCAACATGATGCTGTGCAGACCCAGGAGCTGGATGTGATGATGGCATTGTGAGTCCTTTCCAGCTCAGGATATTCTGTGATTCTCTGAAGCACTGGTAGGAATCTGATAGCATGGGAATAGTTTATCTGGTCTTTTCCCAGTCTTTAGGTCACACCACCAGTTTCTACTTTAATTTTATTCTAAATTTATTCTGAGGCCACTGAACATTGTCTGATACATGTCAATCAATGTATGTCCCTTATCTCAGAGCTTTCAGTTGTCTGTGAATCATTCTCTACACCTTCTGGGGATGTTTGTGTATATATTATGCAATATATATATTAAAATATTGTGTATGCATGTCATGCTTATTTTTCTACATGTATATATACACATGCATATATATCTTTATTGTTGGTTTTATATACATGTATTTGTGCATATTTATCCATATATAGATAAAACATCTCTTGGGATTACTCAAACCTGCCTGTGATAATCCAAACCTGGATCTGATCATCTGGGTCAAATCAGGAAGAAAGAGGCTAATAGGAAATATGCTGAAAATAAAGATGGACCCTGATGTGAAATATTACAAACAGGGATAAATAATTAAAAGCTGGAAGGACATGTTAAAAATGTCATCATGAGAGAAGGAGCTGAAAAAGCTAAATATTCTAAACTGTAATCTATGGGAAACTACTAGACAATGTAAGATTTGCACTTGCAAGTTTTGCACTTGCTGTGGTTCTGAACAGAAGTCATTGAAGATTTTCTGATTTTTTTTCCCCCTTAAACAGTTTAGAAAGTGTCTAAATCAGTTATTTTACCAAAAAAAACATTTTCTGTTGATAGTTGCTTTTCAGTTTCACCTTAATTAGGTAATATTTCTGACAGAAATTTTTGAAATTGCCAATGAGGCCAGCCGAGGAGTCATTTGAGCACAGAACTGGAATAGGAAAGGATGGGATATTGTTTCATGCTTCCATTTTGAAGGGAGCTCCATGTATCAGAAATGCAAAGGCTTAGGGCATACCTTGTTTTCTTTGGGTCTTAACTCATTAGGGATCTTCCCTGGGAACTTAAAAAAAGATAAAAGATCTTATGATGAGAAGTTCTATTTGGTTTGGTTATTCCTCTCCCTCGCCTATTCATGCTCATTCATGACTCTTCCATGGTCAATGCATCCAGTACACCAGGTGAAAATTCCCCTCTCTAGGTTTGGCACTCATTTTGAAAGTGAATTTATTTATCAGTCTTCTCTTAACCCTGGTCTTTTAAACAAAATGCACATCATCACATGAAGTGGGGTTGGAAAACAGTCCTCTCAAAATAATGTATAGATCAAAGCTTCCCTGGAGAAATACTTATGCTTGCCCATTTACATGAAGATTTTACAGCAGCTTGTCCTGAGATGTTCCCTGTGCTTCTGTTCAATACAACCTTAAATATTTAATCAGGTCTTAAAACACGGGATTTTTATCCATGTATTTGAAGCTGGAGGGGGGAAGGGGTTTTCCCCCTTCCCATTAATTTATAACTTTCACTCTCAATTACACAGCAGCTCTACTTTTTGAAAGATCTTGAATTTAAAAAAAATATATATATATTTGTAAGCAAAAAAAAAAAAAAAAAAAAAAAAAAAAAAAAGGAAAAGGCAAAATGTGAAACACAATGTGTTTCTCCACATTATTTTAGATTCCTTGGTCACCTTCAAGAGCTAGCTAATGACAGCATGCTGCAGACAGCTGGCCTCCTAAATTACACCATCGACTTCCTGTCTGTTCATATGGGTATCATTCTTGGACACTACCCCCAATGTGAGTCATTTCTTACAATAAGAAAAAAAGAGTGTGGCTTTGTGAGACAGAGGAACTTTAAGTTCCTTTAAGAAGAGAGCAGTTAATCTCAGCAATCTGTTCACAGGGTTAAGAAAGGCATCACTAGAAGGAAAAAGTTTTTCTAGAGTTTTCTTCTTTTTATTTTCCCTCCCTCCTCAAGTTGCAAACAGTTTTTGGGTTTTTTTCCAGGGTAGAAAGGCTTGTCCATGCAGTCATGAGCCTGCTCACATCAGTGGTGGTTTGGAGGGTCTAACACAGGCTGTATTGTGTGCTGCCTGTAGCTGCCCCACGTGTGGTTTAGTGATGTTCTCTCAAAGGCCAGCACTGCAAATGTCAGTGGGCTTGTGATTTTCACCCACAGGCCAGGCTGCTTCTGTCACAGGCAATGTGCCGTGGGCTTCAAAGGTGGGCTTGGAGTGCCCTACAGATAAGGCAGAGAAAACTATCTTTACTCTTTGGGAGTGAAGAGAATCAAAATAAAATCTCTGGCACATGTGATCAGTAGGGAAGTCTCAGTTTCTCTATTGAAATTTCTCTGCTGTGTTGGTGTCCCCAGAGGCACACTAATGATGTCTACACATATGATAAATGTTTCCCAAAGCACTGAATTTTCTATCTAGCCATTATTGCGTTAGATGATGTTGGAAGTCCAGATCATTCCTGAAATTGTTCTTTACACCTGCTCCCTGTGAAGGAATCTGCATGGTGTGGTGTGTGGGGGTCCTTCCTCCCTTCCCACATTTCCAGTCTTGGCCCCAGGCTCTGCACCCAGGAATGTCACCCTTGTCTACAGCAGAGAGACCACCATGTGATGGTATTTTGGGTGGGTGGTTTTTGGGTTCTCTAGCCACTGGAGGAGTTGGATCCTTGTGCATTTCAGTTTGCTGGGCACACCTGGCTCCTCTGACCCCCTCCTGCTGCTGCAGAGACAAGCTGCTGTCAGGGGATGCTCCCCACCTCACCTCCATGGGGCTGTGTTCCCTAGGAACCTCTGAAATGTTCCCCTTGTCCCTTTCCTACATCATGAAATGTAGGTGAGAATATGAAGTAAATTTAGAGGCTTCTCATCTAGTTTCCCCCCCACCCTTTTTTTTTTTTCTTCTTTTTTTGTTTGTTTTTTTTTTGACTAAAAGTCACTGCAGAAGTAATAAATCTGAGATCAAAGAAAGACAATGCTGAAAAGAATTAATCTTGATATGGTTTAATCCTTCATGCCTGTTTCTATGGGGCCACCTCATTGATATTTGAGGAATATTAAGGGTAGACCACCAATTTTTACTACTGTAAAGAAGGAAAAAAACCAAAGAAACAAAACTTATTGTGTGATCATTCAGAAAATAAGTGATGGAGATCTGTTAATTTCAGAAATAAAATTAATATTCCTGGAATGATTGTAAATAGCTTGAAATAAGCTAGCATACACAGAAGCGATTTTTAAATAATTGTATCTCTTACTTCATTTAGATTTATGCAATATTAACTGTAAAAAGTCCGATAATGAACTGTGGAAAAATATTTTTCATTAGGAAACTATTTACTGGAAATTTAATCTGTTGCTGGATGTGTGGACATGCTGACCACTCGGTGTAAAACAAAGCAAATACTCAGGTTGTGAAAGGTTGTTTTCTCTCTCTGCAACTTCCCAAATATTGCCATAACTAGATTTTTGGATTGGTTTCTGTGGTCTGCAGCTATGCACAGCAGAAGAAATTGCAGGCATCTTTTAAGCTGAGAGAGTATTTTTAGATGTTTTGTGGGCTGTGTATCAATTATTTTCTAACATAGAGTTAGCAAGGAATGTATGAAATATATTTTGTGCCTTTTGAGAATATTTTAGGAACATCCATTCTGACACATGGAATATAATTTACAGAGATGTAAGTTACATCATTATAAAATTATATATTGAGTAAGCACCACCACAAAAAAAAAAAAAAAAAGCCAACAAAAAAGCCCTGTGAACAAAATAGTTTGAACCCTGCCCTGAAGTATCCACCCTTGAAAAGAGTGTA
The DNA here is from genome assembly GCF_903797595.1 of Erithacus rubecula. NCBI lineage: Eukaryota > Metazoa > Chordata > Aves > Passeriformes > Muscicapidae > Erithacus > Erithacus rubecula. Next base: position 3,644,769 of record NW_027635944.1, read on the forward strand.
AGTTTTCACTGCATGTCCTTTGCTTTCCTTTCAAAGAAAGCTTTTGGAGGATTACACAACCTGGGAATTTTTTATAAATTATTGTTGTATCAGTGGTTATGTTTAATGCCAGTTGCATTGCTAGCTTACTGTTCCTCTAGCCTTAAAATATCTTTCAGACATGTACCAGTTTCCTTGGCTTGCCCTGTCTCTTCCAGACAAGGAGGTAGGAGAAGAACCCTGTTGAGCTTTTTTCCTACAGAAAAAGATGAAGTGTTTTGATAATGTGAGGCTCTACAGTTCATTTTGATTAAAAAAAAACAAAAAAAAAAAAAGAGAGAGAAAACTAAGTGGAATTAATATATGTTTTTTTAATATGGAAAACTGAGGTGTTGATATTTGCCTTAATGCCATTGCAGTCAGTGGGTTGAGAGGAGAGAATTGCCAGCTTTCCTTCTGTTTTACTAGTGACTGGTTGCATAAGGGTAGCTGTAGTTTTATACTGGAAGCATTAAAAAAAAAAAATTAAACATTCTTTCTACTCACAAAGAATACTTGGGAAAACTGAGAATGGAGAAACCTTCCCAAAATTTGCCTTGACAGAGGTGCCAGCATGGAAAGCACAGGTGAGCCTGGAGTGTGAGCTCTGTGAGGGCAGAGAATGCAGCTGCACATCCCAAAACACTCTTAAAGAAAGAAGATCCTGTAGGATAAACCACCACAACAGGAACTTGTGAAGAGCACAGATGACAGAACAGGAAGGCTTGAATTCCAGTTCTAATGAAGGGAAGATTTGGAATTAGCACACTGGACAAAATTTTACTGTACACACTGTGAGAACTTAAGACCTACAAGGACAAAAATTCACATGGTGGCAAACTGTGAGAAAGGAAGCAACTGTTCCACAGATGCCATCCCATTCCCGTGCTGTGGGAATGGCTTTTTCATCCCACAGACACCTGGGACTTGGCTGTATAAATGTGGTTCCTCCAGAAGAACTATTCCAGGATCCTCACCACCAAAGACTAAAGAAGGTGAAGAAGGATCAGTGGGATGCTATGGGAATCCACAGATGGTGATAACTTTCTAACTAATCCCCCTCTCTCACTCCTCTGTGCCACTACTTTTCTCCTGTTTCTTTCAATTTCACATTTACTGTTATACAAAAATTCATATTATTGATTTCTCTATGTGGTCTTGTTTGCAACTTAATGTAGGTGGAGGCATTTCAAAATTATGTCATAATTATGACATAATTGAAAAATATTAGGAGGTGATATCCACAATGATCTCTCCTGTTCCAGGCTCAGTCCTGTTCTATTCAGGGCATTCAATATTAAATTTGGATACCTGATGGGCAACAGAAGCCAAGCTATGAACCCAACCCTCTTACGTGGTGGCAAATCAGCCATGTTGCTTTTTTTGCCTCAAAAATAGAAAAATAAATATAATTTTGAATTAATTATAATGATTTAATTTTGAAACCACTCTGGAAAAGCCACCAAGTTAGTGTTTCCACCCTTTTAAATAAAAATGAAGGCCAGTGAGCTTTCTGGGGAAGAGACCTTCTCTGCTCAACACCTTTTAGTGTGATTTTCATCAGTTGGCCACGGAGATACATCCAGAAGGATTTCTTGATTTTTTTGTTAAACCTTTTTTTTGGCAAGAGGTGTAGTGGGGAGGCTCAGTGGTATTGTAAAGCATCGTTTCTATTTGTAGAAACCATGACCAATTTTCTGTGCTTGCAGATTTAGTGCCAGACTGTACAGGTGCCTATTTGCAGAGACAATTGATCCTTCCACTGCACTTATGCAAACCCTGGCCTGACACTCCTTTTGCAGTCACCACTCAGACAATGAAGCTCTAGTGAAAAGGAACATCTCTGAGCTGAAAATTTCCCACCCAGATCTCAGGAGATTTCTAGTAGTGACTGCTTCTGGTTGGAAACAACTATTCTTAGATACTTTTAAAATTTCTGCTTTCAAATGAGCCATAATGTTTCAATTGCTAAAGCAAAACCAAAAAAAAAAAAAAAAAAAAAAAAAAAAAACCAAACAAAAAACCCCCAAAAAAACCCCAAAAAAACCCCCGAAAAAACCACCTGAAAAAAATGTAGCTGTTCTGTCACACCTCACAAAAAGATAGCTGAGTTTCCAGAGTGTTATTTCTTCTAACCAGAGCAACTGACCCATCCCTTTTGATAACCACTGGAGAAGCTAAAAATATCTACTAAAAAGTGGCTTTCTTATCCTAAAATGTAGCATCTCCCCTATTAAGACCACAGCTAAAAGCATTCAGGTCTGCCCTCAAGGCAGAGCTTGGTTAAACTTTGCCAGACTCTTGTGCTGCTGCCAAGACATCCCAGCACAGTCCTCTCTTCTGGGCTGAACCTACAGAGACCTCTGTACAGCCAGGAACTGTTTGGGTTCACCTATAAATCCTGAAGCCAAAATTAAACTGAAAAATGTTTTGCAAGAATATATAATTCTGTGAGGAACTCAGACACTATAATAAGATCGTATTACAGAGGTCACATACAAATCACTGGAAGCAGTCTGGTCTTCTCCTTGTCTTCCTGTGTAAAAAACCAATTATGCCCTCTGCTTGCATACCACAAGGTTAGATTTCTCTGATTAATACAATGAAACTGCATAACATTCCCCAGTGGCTTCTGTACAGATCCACTCCTCAGTGAAAGTTGTGTAAATTCTTCCATTACCTGTGCAGATCACCACAATCAGCAGCCAAAGGCTATGCTCTTAAAAAAAACCAAAAACAATAAATTCAGATTACTTCTTTTCAAATGAAACTGACAGCATGTTAAACTATGAGACACATTTCCTTCTATTTTAGCATAGAAAAGCATTAATATATATTTTGTTTTCCTAGAAATAACATCTGAAGGATCAGCAGCAAGGGAATAAAAATGAAGAGCAAAGAGTAAGTAGATTCCTACTTACTATTACCCCCTTGGCCTGCAGATTCAGCTGGTCCTGTGCAGAAGATGTGGCAGAAATGCACACAAGCAGCAGGATGAACTTGCCTAAAAGTAGCTCATGCAATCAAGGAGGAGTGTAAGGCACTGAATAAAGAATGCAGAAAGCCCAGCATCAGGCAGACCTGACCTCAGAGACAGTGAAATTTGCATTTACATGCTTAAATCCTAGTTCTCGACTAATTTAATTTTTCATATTTTGTACTCACACTCCTTGAAGCTGCTCCAGAGTGAAGAAAAATAAGAATGAGGAGCTTGGCCTGCAGGATTTAATCAGAGAAGAAATGCAGCTGCTGGAAAGAGAGCATTAGCACAGACTGACTGTCAGCTTGCAGAGAGGACAAAAATCTCTGGGGATAGTTTAAAGCTTCTTTGAGTGCCTAAAGGAGCTACAGGAGAGCAATTCTTGTTGTTCAGGTGATGAGACACTAGCACAGATTGTCCTGAGAAACTGTGGTTGCCCCATCCCTAGAAATGTTCAGGGCCAGTCTGGATGGGGCTTTGAGCAACCTGATGAAGTGGAAGATGTCCCTACTGTCCATGGCAGTAGGGCTGGAATTAGATGATTTTCAGGTTAATTTCCAAACCAAGCCATCTTATTATTCTATAAGCATCTCTCCTACAAACCTGACCTTTACCACAGGACATTTTGAAATACATTTAGCTATTTGCACTTAGATTTTTCCAGTAATCTCCCTCTAGTGGAGTATCATACAGGCAACAGCAATAGGGACACTTATCTCCAAAACAGCTAGGTAAATTTGAGTTTGCTTCCTTGGAAACATTATCACATTAGTTATTGCTACTTCTGCTGAATTCTCAGCTAATCTGGCATTATTTCTGTATGTGGCATCAGGTTTTCTTCTTTACAGCAGAAATTTGGGCCTTGTTATGAGGCCAAGAGCAGAGAATTTTGGACCACACTTTCCTCTTCTTTCTACCTTCAAGTTTTTCAGGACTTAACTGAGTAGCTGGAGGGATGAGAGAATGTGAACTTATTAGTTAGCTAAAGAAAAAACATCTCTATCAACCCTCTCAGATTCACTCCAAGTTAAGAACAAGTGTTTAAGGAGAAAATGAAAACAAATATAGGAATTCAGGAGCTTAGAGGATTTGCCCCTTTTGGAATGACTTGATCAACATAAATTATTTTGGTGGAAACTTAAAATGGTGAAAACTGAATGATGACCTCAAGTGAAAATTCAGGGTTTAGATGATCCAGTGTTTGGTCTTTCTTCTATGTTTACCAGTCAAACTGAAGAGTTGTTCTCTTTCTGCCTCTATATTTTTGGTGTACATTTCCATCAACATCGTGTTTCAAGTGTTGGAGGAAATGTATAGACTTTGGTAACCTTTAAAAACCATCTTCAGAAGAAACATTTTTGAACACAAAAGCTTTAACACAAAGGCAAATCTTTTACTTGGAGCAAGCAGGAGATAACAAGAGATTTGTAACACATTGAGTTACATGGTTTATTTAGCTGTTTATTGTCATGGTTGGACTAATTGATTTCTAGTTAAATACATCACAGACAAAATTGCAAGTATGCAACAATGCTGAAAATGATAAATATTATTCATTATCATGAAGATCTATGTGAGAGATTTGTTCTAGTTCCACAAATATCCATTTATCAGGATGCTGGATACAATAACTGTCACAAAATACTTAGTTAGGACATGACAATATCTCGTGTTGAGACAGAATGGGTACAGCTGTCTTGTCAGTGCTTTCTTGGGGCTACATATGGAACAATTTTTCTATCTATTCCATGTGACACATTATCTATGCTGAATTAAAATACTATTGCAACCGTAAATGTATTGAAATGTGGAGAAGGAAGCACTGCTTCTACCTTGGTTGTTATTTTGGTCATTAAGACATAAAGATCAATAGTTAGTATATTTGTGAGAAGGCATAGATCTATTTGCCACCACATAAATCTAGCATTCAAATTCTTTCTGAAGTTTGGATTTCTGAGCAGCAGCAGCTGGATTATGCAGTTCCACCTCAAGCAATGCCAGCTGCTAAGACACCTTCCCTGTAAACTGCAGGGCTCCAGGTGTGACACAGGCAAGGCGGCAGCAGCGATGCTGTGCCCGTGCCCAGCTGTGCTTCCCCAGCTTGTGCTGCCACAGGGTGAGACCTCTCAGCTCACAGCACACTCCACAGCTGGGCACAAGGGCTCAGACACATCTTGGAGCAGATTTCCCAGCCAGTACAGCTGCTCCAGTGTGCCCAGGGCCAGCAGAGACCCTCTGCTTCATCTGCGTCTGCTCTGGTGCTGTTGTGCCCTGCACAGCCTCTTGTGGCTCTCCTGTCTCAAGACAGGGAGTTAAATTTAGGAACAAAATGGACATTTCCCTTTCTCCAACAGGCCCAATATTGAGTGCACTGGGTCTTGTCTTCCCTGCTGTATTCTATGGCAAAATTCTTGTAGTGTGTCCTTTGCAGCTCTGAACTCATTGTTCAGTGTATCCTGGTTGAGCCTGGCTCATGCAGGTTCATTTCAGGACCAAATATTGCACCACCTGAAATCACAGCCAGCTTCTTGGCTTCTGATCTGGAAATGATGGGATGAGAGGCACTTTCCTCTCCAAAAATGTCAGAACAAATGAGCAGACTGTGTGTTTTTGTTGCTTATCATGCACTGGACGCATGCCTGGGAGCTCTGCTTGTGTGGCTTTGGAAGCAAAGATGGAAAACAAAACAGTGGAAAAAGGCAAAGTTACTGCTTCCCTGACTGAAAGGTAAAAAATAACCACTTCCACCAGTGCCAAACCCATCTGGATATACTGAGAAAATATGAAGAAAACAGTAAGGGCTTTTCTCTGTGGTTGCCACTAGAAAGGTGTGCAATAAGAAGGGTTGTATTATTCTAAAATGACTTGGTTTGGAAGTACTTCATCTGGTAAGAAATTTTTTTATTAATACAAGAGGCAGCTGCTAACAGCAGAGCCATCACTTGAGAACCTACTACATGAAAATTAAAATTGCATATGACACAGATTTACATTGATAAGACAGAGAGAAGACAGAAACAAAAGAAATTTGTAAATAGTCTGATGTTGCTGAAACAATTTACTATTTTTAGGGATCTCACTATCTCCTATTTAGAATAAAATACTGTGAGAAAAAAGGGGAATAAGTGAAACAAGCAGACAGAAAAAGAAAAAAAGAACTTGTCAGTCTACTAAGTGCACAGTTAAGAGCTTTGATACTGCAGATATGATAGGCATAAAAGAAGTTACTGAAAGTGTAATTTTGTAAAAATTAAGAGCCTGCTTTTTTGTGGGAAATACCAAAAAACCTACTTAACATGTAAAAAAAAAAAAAAAAACCCAAAAAACCAACAAACAAACAAACCACCTAAAAACCCAGTCCCCCCTCCAAAAAAAAACCCCAAACAAAAAAAAACAACCAAAGATTGAATGCATTCCATCTTTTTCCAAAGGTTTTAAGTACCAGCAAAGGAGGAATTGCTTACAGGTACTGAGGAATTGTGATGAGAAAGAATGGACTCTACCAATGATCTTAACAACTTTTGTGAAACTCAGTTGAATATGAATTGAATGAATGGTTAAAAATGCACTGTGGAATATTTTGAGGTTTTTCTAAACAACAGAAAATGAAAAAAAATAATGCATTTTTTACAATGAGGTTAATGATATGACTTCATGACCATGAGTGCTTTACAAGGGTGGGAGTGTCTCCAGTTGGTAGAGAGGTTAAAGATGTCCAGGACAGTAGAGACTATTTTAGTGACAGAGAGAACTTCTGAAAAATTATCTAATGAATCATGAGCAAAATTTCCTTTCACCTGTGTTAGGAATTAAAAGGTAACTGTTCTTACTACCTGCTGGGGGGCATTTTTGAAGAAATAGATCCCAGATATTCTTCATTGCTTGGTGTGTCATCAAAATTATGATTTATATCTCTGAGGGAAAAGAGTTCACATTCCTTAAATTGGTTTTCAATATAAGATTTGTCAAACATCTTGTTGCTGAGGTGGGTACCAAAAAAATCCCATCCCATTTCTGTGGTTAGAAAGGGGGATACTGTCCAGAGTGCATTTATTCCACTTGCACTGAGGGACAATGATAGATGCACAAGTAGCTCCTGATCCTCTTTTTCTTTCCTCTTTCTGCTCCCAGGTAAACAAGACAGATGACCCAGTGTTTTTCATATTGTATGGGCTTTGTGAGGAAACTGGTAGAAAAGCCAAAAGGTAGGATATTTTTGCAAACAAAACAGTTCCTGGTTTTAGCCTTTCATATATTTCTGCACTAGTGGTCAGAAAACAAGACAACAAAAAAATCCGTTCTTCCCATTTACATATGCAAAATATCTTACTGGCTTTGTTGATATTAACAATCTTCAATGTTTTTACTTTTTAAACATATTTATAATTAACATTTACCAGCTAAAAGTAATTGAACGTGCAAAATTATGGGTTCATGTCTTATTTTTATTGCATTCTTTAAAGCATTTTTAATTATAAGAACATAATATTATATCTACTTTAATGGAGATCCTGAAAACAGCAACCATTATTTTAAGGATTTTTTGTAGTGAGAAATAGCAAACTATGTGGGAAAGCAGGTGTCTGTACATCCTATCACTCAGAGTAGCTGTTTTTTTTTTGTTTGTTTGTTTTTTTAAGTGTCTTCTTTGTTTAAAGAAACCTGTCTGAAATGGAATTAAGGAAAGATCAGAAAAGATCTCAAGGACATGGTGGTATTGCTAAAGCCCTGTCCCATGGCCAGTATGTTTCATGGAGCATGGTCTTTGTTGAATACTCTGGATGATGACTCAGAATACATTTGCTAAATATGTATCTAAAACAGTCTTGCCATTTGTCTGTGTGCCAGTCACTAAGGATAATGTTATTAAATGTTAAAGAATGAAAAATCACTTCAGTTATTTAAACAACTTAATCACTTGTCTCTCTCTGTGATTCTTTTACATGTTTTCTCCCATCTTTCTTGTCATGACAGGCACTGTCTATTACTATTTGTTTGTAGAATATGAAGGAAAATGCGAAAGTGCCTCAATGGAACTCATGCCATATTGCTAAACAAGAAATATTTAATGAGTTTTAGTAATTATAGCAGATGGCAGAGTGCAGAGAATTTTCATGTATTATCTGAAGGATTATATTTGCTGTTGAAAAGACACCTCTAATTTTTAAGGTGATTTTTTTATATTTCACTTCTCAATACTATTTAGCTTCAAGTCTTCCTCTGACATTTCATTTTGCCCAGTTATTTACTTCAAATCTATATTTCCAACATTCTCTCTGTCTTTTATCAAGGCTGTATTTATTCTCTCTCTTCCATTCTTACTGTAATTGTGCATGAAGTCCTTGGGAAAGTTGTTTTTCTTTTCCATGGATGAAACATGGATTAAATTTATGTTGGTAGGTTGGTTGCTCTTGACCTGATGTTTGGGTCTGCAGGAGTGTGTTGGGTTGATGTGAACAGAAATGTGGATTCTGTCCCCACCTGTTGCAGCTGGGTGGGACAGTGATTTCCTTATCTCCTGGCACATATTATCTGCTAATGGGCCATCTTTAAACCAGCTGGGGCAATCATCTTTGTCTTTTCCACAGCCCATCCTCCCTCCAGGAAGATATCATCTTCTACTGGCCCATTCAGTCCCAGTGCATGAGTGATAAAATTCCATCATCCCACTGGGAGATGCTCCAGCCAGGGGAGGAGCCAAAACTTTCCTACCCAGATAAAACCTGAGATTTTGGACAGCAAGTTATCCATCTTTCCACTGGATTCCAGAGGAAAGCCAGACCTTTCCACATCATCCCTGGACCTTCAGAGGAAAACTGCACCTTCTCCAGGAGCACTGCTCCAGCTGAACCACATCTGCCACTGCAGGAGGATGCAGCCAACATGGAATGGGACTGTGCCAACACCCTGACTGACTGACGGGTGTCAGCTTGGATTCTGACTCTGGCAGGGTTGGGATTGTTCTTTGTAATACTGTATTTCTATTTTAATTTTCCTAGTAAAGAACTGTTATTCCTAATTCCCATTTCTTTGCCTGAGAGCCCCTTAATTTCAAAATTCTAATAATAATTTGGAGGGAGGGGGTTTACATTCTCCATTTCAGAGAAAGTCTTCTGCCTTTATTGGCAGTCACCTGTGCTTCAAACTAGGACAAGGAACAATAAAAAACCCTCTAATAGACCTCAGAAGACTGCAGATCCAAGGCCAAGGTCATATCATGTGTGGTATCACTGCTTCCTTTCCCTGTCTGTATCATAAATGCAGGGGACTGACAGGGTGGGCAGCAGGCTGGGCACAAGTGCAACTTTGAAGTGAAGTTTAACTGTCTTCTTAGGTCTTTCAACTGGACTACAATCAGAAAATTAGGGATGTGAATATCTCACTCAACTCAGCATTTCTTAGGCTTTGGAAAGCAGTCTCAGTCCCTTTGGTCTGAGAAAGTAAGACTGGCAGACCCAGCACTCTGAGTTCACTCAAAAGAGAAGGTGGCCTGGGGAGTTCTAATCACAGCCTTCCAAGACCTCAAAGGTGCGGATGGAGAACAAGTTATGTTCACTTCACAAGGATGCATGGTGCCAAGACATGATGCAACACGAATAAGTTTCCAGAAGTGGAATTCTGCCTGGATATTAAAAATATTCTTCACAGTGAAAATATTCAAACACTGGATGTTTTACCCAGCAGAGTGCTGGAAGTTCATTGGATAGATACATTGACTTGATGTGGCCCTACTTTCAGTGCAAGATTGGATCTTATCAACTGCAGAGATTTTCTGCAACCTGAAGTGTTCTGTGCTTATGTGATTCAATATCTCTTTTATTCTTCACATTGTAAATACACTCATACACTGATTTCTAAGTAGAGCTGTGATTTTTCCAATACACAGGCATTTAAGGCATATTTCTGTATGATGCACTTTCCTTGAAAGAAATACTGAATTAATATTTTTGTTTTTCCAGAGACAACGAATGTGATAGCAGCTATACATTTCTTGAAGAAGGTGGAAATTTAAATAGCCAGTATGCTGTTCTGAGTCTTTTGTATTACCACCCTGATTCAAGTTCTTCCCCTAAAGGAAGAGGAGCATGTTCAACCTGGTCTGTGTCCCTTTACCTTTGAGGTAAACTCTCTAAGGCAGTACAGTCTGAGCACATTACTCTGCTCTGTGTCAGATATCACTACTGCAATGGAAAAATATGTCAAGACTGAATGTCATACCTTTGGGTAGCCTCATGTGCTTCTGACATGGAATCCATTATATTAGCCAGAAAAATGAACAGTTCTTCAAAGCCTTCTGAAGTGCCTAGTTTGCCTTAATATTCCAGGTATCTAGGTTATAGCCCACCAACATTATCAGCCATGACTAATAAATTATTTACACTGAAAAAATCTTTGCTAAGTACAGGCCTGCATAGCAAAGTGCTCCTGGAGTGAAGACATTTGAAAGACATTTTAATTCCATGGCACCACGCAGAGGGCATTAATCTTTCTTATGATTTCCTCTATTGTTACAAAGAAAAAGATTTTTAATGTGCAAACCTCATTAAATCAATCATCCTTGGGAATTTAGATACACAGTGTGACAAAGGCAACAACTTTCAATACCTAGAGGCAATTTTTTCCATATGTTTTGGAAGTTGGGTTTTAGGAAACACAAGAGTTTTAATGGGTTTTTGGCCCTATTTACAATACAAAATTTCAATATAAGGATGTCTTACTCCAGATTAAATAACATAAAGTTCTGACCTATTACAATGAATTATCAACCTGTGTTTGCTGCTTTCAATGTATAGTCAGGGTGACTTTAGAGAGGATGGTCTAAGATATCAATTACCTAGTGCTGCAGCAATATGGTACAAAAGTATGACAAACATTGAAAAAAAATTGGCTTTTAGACATTCTTGAATTTATTACAATTTTTAAGCAAGTGTTTCAGCTATTGCATTCCTTCAGCTCCTGGGATTTAGCAAGGCATCTTTATTCAATAGCAGATTTATATCCTAAACTGTTTGCAAACCTGGAATTTGGTTCTTTACTTGGAGAAAATAAAAGTGTAACACTACTTGAAAAAGCCAAAGATTATGTCATTTTGCATCACAAAGAGATGGCTGACTATGTCTATTCCTCAGGCATTTGTCAAGGCTAGGCTTCCCATGAGAGAAGATTTTTACTGAGTGCCATAGCCTTTAGAGCAAACTAGGACATTTGATGTATTTCCACATGGGTAACAGCATTACATGACATCTAAGTAAACTTACATTATCTTTTAATTGACAGCTTAGATCTGTCTAACTCAGGGGAAACAGATAGCTGTGTGAAAGCTGGGGTAAGGTTAGAGGGCAAATGTCAAATGTCCCTGGGATATATCTCATGAGACAACTAGAAATCCAGCATTGCTACCTGGATTTAGACTTATATAATGATCTTTTTCTATTCTCTCTTTTTGAGAAACATATTTTTTGCGAATAGTATAGACCATGGGCATTCAAACAAGAAGATCCTTTCTTTCCTTTAATTGTGTGGGTAATATAATATAATTTCAGATAATTTTAAGAGGTATCTATAGTATTTGTATAATCAGGTTCCTTTACACAATTTTCCACCTCCAAACATTTATGCACTCCATTATATAACAGAGACTCAGGAAGCTTCATATCTCTCTGCTATCTGTTCCTTTCTCTGAAGCAAAGCATCTCAATTTAAATGAATTAAATAAAAAAATAGTGAGATGCCTAAATTACTTAACTAGGCTTGATGAACTACTGAGTTTTTTTTGAGAAAACCTGGTAGTTAGGCATTGCCTCCTTAAAAATTTAAAAGATAAACTTTGTTTATCTTCATCACCTTCTGCATTTGCTTATCAAGTACTGTCTTAAGCAAGCAGCTGGTGTCAGAGCATGAAATAGAGTTTTACAGTCTTTGTTCTCGAGGATGGCAAACAAAAAGAAGGGGATGCAATGGCAGATAAAAATTATCCGTGACACTAAAATTCCTTTTAAAAACTAAAAGTTGCCCCTTCTAACCTCCCTCACTTGGACTGATTTGGTTGTCTCTTTCATCTGTGATTGAACATAAAGCTGCCCACTTCTGCTGTCTGAGGACAAGCACCTCAAACATTCCAGTATGAAATAGCAGAGATTCTCAAATTTTGCACTCAAGCAATGTCTCCTGGACATCTCCATCCATGCAGAGGCCATGCAGCCTCTGCTAAGCAGCCCCAGACTATTTGAATGAACTATTTTCCACAGTGGATGAGCAAAGCAGCAGGTCTGAAATAAATATGTACTGGGATCTTTTGCCATCATTATCCTGGGTACACCAGTCTGAATCTTTTTCCTCAGGTCCAAAAACAAAGATGATTTGTGATGAATCTGTGGAGGCATCAGGAATTTTTGCATCTGCAGGAATGAGGAATGTCAGTCCATGTGCATGGGAAGCAGCTGATGTGTTTACAGTTCAAACCTGACTATCCCTCTGACTTACCTCTTGTGGGCTCATGCCTTTGTGTCCTCACAAAAACCTTATCTGGACCAAGCCTGAAGAGATGGTAATCTAGTTGCTCTTGGCATCCTCCACTGTCAGATTTATCATTACTTATTAACTGAAAACTGATAAACATGACTAATTGTATTAAACTGAAGCTGCTGTTCCTTCCTGATATGTAACTATGATTTTTTTAAATCAAAATCAGTAACATATTGCACTATTCCCACCACCGTTTCCATTATTTCAGCTGGTAGCAGCAGGACTACAAAATGGTTAATATCCAAAACATTTCATAATTTCTGCCTGATTATGTTTTGTGGTTCAATTATTAAGTTCTATCATGTTTAGGTTGGCTCTGATGTGAATTCTGTTCCAGGTTTATTATTGGAAGTATTATAAATATAACCTTTTTTCTCACATGACTTCTTGCATTGTGTATGTCTTACAGGCTGGAAATTGCAGTGCTACAAATTGTCTAGGAGTCCATATTTATTAAACAAAACAATAACAAACCAAATATGCAATTTTATGACAATGCTGTCACACTGAAAGTCACAGAGGAGCTTCTTAACAGCAAAAAACCCAGGTAAAGAATTACATAAAATAACTAATATAATGAGAAGGCATAATGAAAACAAAAGTAATGGTGTAGTTATCAAAACCAAGAAGGCTACTGTAAAACAGATGAAAACAAACTGTCACAAAATAAAACAGCTTTACAGAATCCCTGTTCAATATTTTTAGACATGAATAATAAATAATGTAGTAATTCCTTTTTGGAAAATGTGTTAGGTGAACGTTAAGTTTTCTAAATACATTTTGTAATCATTAAGGCTTGGACTTACTCTAACATTATAAGTAATACTAAAAGTGTGAGAAAGAAAGTATATCTGTTGAAACTGGTGCCTACTAATGGATGCAGATGATCTGTGACCTCCAAAGGGCTGATGGGGTATCTGGAATGCCATGGGCACACAACCCTTCCACCCCTGGTCTGCCAACAAAAACCAAAAGCATTCCTTGGTGGGAAAAGAAAGAGAAAAGGAGATAGTTCTGTAAATGTTATTTATCCCCCAAAATATGTACCCCAGAATATTTTGAACTGCAATTCCTTGACTTTGTACACGAGCTTTCCAGATTCAACAAGTGGGCTCAGGACACACAGATATATCCTCCTTTTTATAATAGCTCACTCTCGTATTAAGCATTTAATGTACCTTCAGCCTATAAAATACTATCATACAGGAATAAAAGCAGTAAAAAAGAGACAGGCTGAAAATTCAATATTGAGGTTTAGTAATTTGCAGAACCTTTTATTAAATCTTCCATTTTGCTGGAATTTACAGGCAATTTTAAATCTGAATTTCAGCACACATTTGCTTGAAGAAGCCATTACACTAAAAACTGTGCATGCACGGTGAACTATAATGTCTTACAGACATGCAGGCAAAACAGTGGATTTTTAGGATCTGATAAAGTACAAGTTGTAAACATAGTGCAGTATAAAAATGCTATCTTCTCTGTTTCTCACTGGCTGATTTTCAATTTATCTCCTTTCCACATTCTCCTAGCACTTGGTGTATCCCTTCTTAAGCAATTTTAAGATGCATGAGGTTTGGACATTTCACTCAGAAGTTGTCGTTCAGATGCACAAATGAGGAGGAATACCAAAGACTAATGAGAAAACAAATCTGCTCTGCACTGCCATACACTACAGCAACCAAGAACTTGCTCAAGACTTATCACTCTAGGGAAAACAGTAAGTAAACCTTACAAGAAGTACTATTGGGTAACAATTAAGACGTACTTTTGTATTTTTTCTGAAGAGAAATGTTGGTTAGGGGCACAAAACAACTTTCAACTTTCTTTTTTCCCTTTGAATCATAATCTCAAATCACAATAACCTTGCAGACAGCCCACTAATCTATACAACTTACTTTAAATATTCAGTATTGATCTTCTCATTTGTCATTTCACAATGGCAGAAAAGTGATGTGGGTGCAGCCATCTACTGCCATTTCTCTTATCAGAAATATGAAGGACTATTTTGGAAACACTGCTCCATATTTATCTAACTTTCCTAGGCTGTGGCCTCATGCAGGTGTATATTATTCCTTGTGGCACTCAGGGACATGGTTCAGTGAAGGACCTGGCAGTTGTGGGTCAATGATTGGACTTGGTGACCTGAGAGGTTGTTTCCAACCTAAAGTGTGCCATACATCTGTGTGGAATCCTCCAGGAAAAGATTTAGGCGAGCTTGACATGGTGTGAGGCTTTACATATTCAGTAAATAATATGTACACATACTCTCCCTTCCTTCTCAGACATGCCATAACTAACTTGCACAAAGGATTTTAGGCAAAAAGTGTGAAAATCCAGCATTTAAGCTGCACCATACATTGTTCCCTCTCTGACTGCAGAGATGTGGACAGGTACAGAGATTATATCCAGCTAGCTATCCAGTGGTTATTGGCCTAGACTGAGAAGGCTCAACTCAGCTGCCGCAGAAGATTTATCCTCTTGAAGAGATTTTAGGCACATATTGAAGAAAAAGAACAGAGCAGTTTCCCATATTACCCATTTGAGGTGGTTTGCTTTTCAGCACACAATACTTACCAAGACTGGTAGGACTGGCCACGCCTGCCCTGTTGCCTGAGAACATTTTTAAGTGCCCTCAACTCCATCAAGGTTTGCATTATCAATGTTGATTATCTGAGTTTATGCCTTATTTCACTTGAGACAGTTTACATCTGTCAGCTGTAATGCTCCTGGCTTTCTGCTGTTTCTTGGTTAAAAATATTCCTCAAGGAGTGACTTCAAATACGAAAATTCTGAAAACCATGATGGAATCACAATGTAGTTTCTCCCCTGACACAGCCCTGCTGACCCAGACACTAACAGGGATTGTAAGTGGTTTGTACATAAGTTCAACTATGTTGTTTTCAAGGACTTCAACCTGGGTGCTAAAGAGGGCTTTAGGTAAAATTTGGCAGTCATCCAGTGGTTACCCAGGCTTTTTTTTTAGGTTGAAACATGGAGCAGTGTTGCATTTTGGCTATAGGGGTGGTGGAAAGGATAATGCAACAAAGTCCTTCATGTAATGTAGGAGCAAAAGAGTTTTTATTTAAAGAAACACTACACTTATATAGAGTAGTTCATGCAATACAGAATAGAAAAGGCTCATTGGTCCAAGAAGGCAGCACCTCTTTGAAAGCATGCTTTAATGAAAACATCACCTCTCAGATCTCCAGTAGGTGTTTAATCATTGTTATAATTCCTTGTCCTTGAGAAGCCTGAGAAAAAGGCTGCTTTCTTGGCTCCCAGCAGTATCCTAATGACAGAGCAGCATGAATGTAACGTGATGTACCTGAAGAGGAGATGGGGAGACACCACACATAGACCCTTTCTTCAGCTGTGTAAATTCATTTACCCACTCAAAAAACCCAAAAGTGCACATGTGGATGCACTTCTGCTCATCAGAATCTTAAATTCTCATAATCCAGCAATGCTGGTCATGATTAAAGCACTCTGAAGCACCACAACCTGTTCAATGAGCTATGACACACAGATGTAGTGCCATACTCCTTAGTTCTTGATGCTCCCATTTTAAATTGTATTTTTTAGTGGGAGAAAGACAAGAAATGCAGGTCAATGTGGAACATCAAAAGGTCACTGATCTCTCCAGAGGTGAAAAGACAAAGAAAAAAAAAAAAAAATAACCTTTTTCCCCCCCGCTCAGAATCTTTCAAGTAAAACAAAAGCTGCAGCTCTATTTTACAAAACACACTTAAACAGCCTAACACTGAATTATTCATGCCTGTTCTGAAATACAAGCTTTGTAACCCAGAATTAATTGTCCTTAGTGGTGAGTATATATATCTCTTCTCATCGTAAATACTTTGTGAATTGAAATACAAACATGTTGTGCAGACCAAAAAAAAAAAAAAAAAGTTAACAAACAGTGTCAAACCAGAGTTTTTTCCAATGCTCAGATTTTTTTGAGAAAGGAGTTCACTGATTCTGCAAGCATGCAGACATAATCTAAATTTCCACTTGTCTTACCAAACTCCCTGTGCTAGGATTTTTATGCTGGTAATAATAATTTTGTAGAATTTTAAGATTCCACTTCCCTGTTGGAGCCTGTTGGAGTCTTTTTTTCTACCCAGACAGTCCCCTGACCGTCTGTGAGGTACATTTTCTTGGAATATGTTCCTGAAATGTGTGTCCTGGAAATGCAGAGTCCAGAGCATCTTGCCTCTTGAGTGGTGTGATATAAGAGATCCACAAAAACCCAAAGTGAAAAAGAGGTTGGGGCTTTTCTGAAACAAAAGAAAAGCCTTTTGCAGTATGGAAATCAATTTCTTGCAATGAAGCTTTTCTTTTGACTGTCTTCTTGATTAAGTACAAAAGGCTTTCTCTGTCAATGCCTAAATATCAAGTGCACCTGGAAATGTGTGCAATTGGCTGCAGAGGGTAGGTGCTATATTTCAAAGCAAAGGCCTACTGTCCAATGCTGCCTGCTAATGAACAATTTTTTTTTTCTCATAAGAAATACCACCTGTGCCCTGTTTTGTTTAACTGGGCCTTTGAGAGTTAGTCACAAAATTTCGTCTCTCCACAGAATTCACCCCTCAGCACTTCTGTTGTGGGTGGTGGGAGGAGAAGCGTGACCAATTAATTTCCAGTCTCCTCTGATCCCATGGCTGTCATTTAAACTTTAGGGTCCTGCTGTCACCAGATAGACAGTTATCCATGGCACCTCTCAGTCAGCTCTGGCCTTATCCTGGGTGGAGAGGAGGGAAAGAAACGACTGAGAGGGAGAGGCATCTGAGGGCCTGAAGTATTTCTATATAGGGGCCTTTAGCTGTCCCATCAGCTCTGGTTAGGACAGTGGCTCTGTATGTGGTGTGCTTGGTAGGCATGTGTTAAGGCTCTGCTCTTTCTTAAAATGACAATTGCACTTGCAAAAGGGAAAGGAAAGTTGCTGCGCTCTCCCAGCCTGAGAGGCCAGGAGGACATGGGTCTCCTTGTTCTTGGCCTTTTCCTCTTATCAATCCCCAAGAGCAGGCTCTGTGGCTGGTGTTTGCCCTTCTGTGTCGAAAATAACTTCAGGTCCAGTCTTGGGTGTTGCTCCAGATTTTTTAGCATTTCCCACAGCTGAAACCTGTGGCTCCAAATGATTCCTAACGTCTGCACACCCAGATACATCCTTTGCTGGCATCACACCTTGCCTTCTCATCCTCAAAGTCCTTTCTTGTGCTTCCAACAGCTCAGATCCAACTGGTGGGCATTCAGGTTAATGAAGATGTTAGGGCATGGCATTAGGGTGTGAAGTTCAACTGTCTCTATTGGGAGGCTCATGCAGTTTTTATGATCTCACCTTAGATATCTACCTGGACAGCCTTTGGAGGGGGTGGAAGCTGAGGCCAGACAAGCATCCTAATCAATTTGTGGGATTTGGAAACCATAGCTTTAAGCCAATTTGTAGTGATTTGTAGTCTTAACATAGTGATGTGGTGATTCTTTTCTTCTTTATGTGTATAGGGCAAAGCACTTTTCATGTGCTCTTATAGTTCAGTGGCAGCTCAGGCCACCTGGCAAGCATCATGATTATCAAAATACCAAGAGACTCAGAGGAATGTGATCCTCCTGACAGGAATGGGAAAGATGTGACATTCTCTTATTTTCTGGCTTTTTTTTGCTTTTGGGTTTGATTTTTATTTTGAGCTGTGGCATACCATAGCCTGCATGGGAGGTGGCATGGCACAGATGAGAAGTAAGAGTGACAAATGGCTTTCCTTCTATTTGGAGGTGTGAAATATGCTGGGAGATGTTGCAAACTTTATTAAGGCTCTTATTATTGTACTACCTAATGACTGGTGCATATATAAAATATTATATCATTTTACAGAGATATTCAAATGCTCAAGAGCTGCTGATGGGTTTGGACATGCAACTGGCAGCTAATTCCACTGTCTCCAAAAATTAGATTGCTTCAAAATTTTTTAGAGTTAAACCCTTGTTTTAAACCCAGCTAAACCCTAGTGTTTTTGAAAAATATCAGGCATTTTTTACTAGTTAGGTATTGTGGCTCCTGCATTTCAAAACTATGATTTTTATTCATCAGAAAAAGTACTAGCAATTAACTTAAAGTATATTTTTTTCTGGTAAAAGAAACCCACTCTAGATGTGACAGCCAGGTGGACAAAAAAGCACATAAACTCAGGCCAGAAAAAGATACAGTTAGAGGTCCAAGAGGAAGCAAAAGTATTCAGTAGAGTTCATTGAGGTTGGAAAGACATAGCAGCATGTAAGAGCTGCACACACACAGGAGAGTCAAGGCACAGAGGGTAACACAGTGTGGTGTATTTCAGTTGTCAGACCCTGTAATTGCAAGCTTGATCTCAGTGTTATGAAAGAGTGCTCTGGACGGGTTGTTCCCCATATAAAAGTGTAAATGTTTTCTTTTTCCATTTTTCGCAGATGAACAAAGCCATAGATTAAGATGTGTTATTCCCAATCAAGACTTTTCATATACTACATGTCTAAGTTATCCTGGGTGTAAAAGCTATGGTTCTGCATAAGGAATGACAGAGGAAGCCATCATGCTCATACATAATAATATACCATTATTTTACTTCTGCTCTCGTGTCTTTTCTAAACATCATAAAATAAAAACAGCAGCTAATGTGGCAGACAAGACAGGGGAATAACAAAGAATTTCTTCCCTGAAAGAATTGAATTTTCTTTTTTCTCAGTGGCAATGCCATTCACCCAGAAGGGGGAGATCTCAGCCTGCATGCTGCAGCAGCCAGAACCTAGCCAGTATTTCAGCTCCAGCTCAGAATTTATCTGACAGGGAGATTTCAACACAAACCATGCAATTTGGTGCTGGAGCACACTGGACTTCATCTGCTTAAAAAGATGCACACATATAGTCATCACACTTCATAATTTAATAAACTGCTAAAAAATTGCACACGTTTTCCTTTTAGCAACTTAGGTCCTGCAACTAAACTCACAACGCTACAAAGATATTTGAATTTTTCACTAATATGTCATGAGCACTGCACCCATTGCAAATTAATGAGTCTCTGAATAGCACTGTGCATTTGTCATTTGAATTTATGCTAATGCACTGAGATCTCCTGATGATGTTGATAGTCCACAGCAGCTGCTCAAACTATAGCATATACATGCATATTCCTTCACATTTTATTCATCTTTCCTTGGATTTTTATGATTCTGCAGCTGGTTATTGATAGGGCTGCAAATTCTCTTTGAGTTTACACTACAGGCTTGACCCCCAACCCTGAGCAGAAGTAATGGACCAGTGTTGAGAGAATTATGTGCATCACACAGCAGCAACCTCAGACCAGTGGGTCAAAAGGAGTTCATTGAGGACCAATGGTATTTAAAAAGAGTGTTGGCATGGTAACTGATAACTGTTCCCCCCCTCCACACACTGTGAGTTACAACAAGTATAATTTATTTCAATAAGTCAGTCTGAGGCTCATACAAATGATATGTCATTGTAGATGGTATCTGTGCTTTACTGAACATAGAGAAGATTAAAGGCCTGTTGTGCACCCTTCCCACCCAGAGGAGAGTATGCAACAGCATCACATGGGAGTGACTGCAAAATGCTGGCCAAAGGCAAGACAGCAGCCTTTCCATCCAGAGTTCAGGAGTGCCATTGTGTAATGAAGAACAGTGTCAGACTGAATCCATCTGGGGTCCTGACAAAGAAACAAAGAAAAGAACTACTAGGGAAACTAGTAATAAAAGTTTCAAAACATTTATCTGCGAGCTGTTGTGTATAGGAAGTTTGAATATTCCAGAGTAGACTGCAGTCTTTACCAACTTTAGCTTTAAACATGGCAATTATAGTGCTGCTAATATACCCAGGAAACAATTATTTGAACTGCCTAATCATTTTCAAATGACTCAGAAAAAAATCCAGCACAAAGAAATAAGCAGCACAGATAACATAAAGTACAGCTTGTTAAGAATCACTCCACCTTTTTTGTTCTCTTCCAGGCTTTTCAGGGAACAGGGAGGCTTAGCAGTTTAATTTTGAAACATCTGGGAGCAGTGATGCTGTACAATATAGAGAGGCCTTTTGTTTGCAGCAGGCTCTTTTAGAGGGAACGAAGCTGTGTCACATGAGGGATCTTGCCTGAATTATCTGATAAATGTCAAAATTAGACAGATCATTCTGCCATCTTGTAAACACTGTCAGGAAAGGGTTTAAAAAATTAACCAGTTCATCTCTATTATCTCAGAGAAGCTCTAGAGCTGAACAATGGCATATATGAAAGGAAAGGAGAGCAGGCTTACTCTATGGTCTTGAAGCAGCTCTGAGCTGAGCTCTCAGGAGTGCTACTTAACATAAATATAAGTGTGTGTATATGTGTGTGTTTGTATGTGTATGTGTGTGTGTCTAACACTCTAGCACCATTCCTAGGGTTAAAGGCCTGCTTCAGATGAGAGGCAGCAAACAGCTACTTTCCTATAGCACTGTAGTTTTCCCATCAAGAAGGGTAAAGACATTTTCACTGTTCTCAAAAAACTTTGAAATGTAAACTTGTTCGATTGATGGCTCCTTCTGGTCCTGGCAGCCTTTTTGATAGCTGGTGCTCTTTCTGGAATACTTGTTAAAAATGTCTCTGTAGCAAAGATGTTGTGTTTTTTGTTGGTGTCGTTTTTTTTTTCTCCATGTAATATTTTTTAAAGTCAGTGCATGGAAGAGCAGAGATAGGCTCTTCTCTTCCATAGAGCAGACTGACAGGTGAACACCTACTCTTACTGCCCTTTTACATGGTAGTAATTTAGGAGTTTAGACTGCTTGAAAGCAGGTTGTTGTTTCTTTTTTAATTTAAAATTTTCAGTCCTTTTTGAACACTACTCCTGCTCAGGAAAAGTGACCATGGCATTGCAGACTGTTCCAGAGTTGGGGTTGAGGCCAGTTACATGCACCATTGCCGTGCACTGTTTAACACCACTGCATTCTACAGCTATTAACTCTTTGCTGCATTTTGGAGATTGATCAAAATTTGCAACTGGATGTGACTCCAACCTGAAAGGCAGTATCCCATGCTCTCCCCTCCACCAGTGTCCATACCAGCCCCTGTTCTGGTCTGATAGGTGCCTGTCTGTCTGAGGCAGCCCAGCTTTCAGAACAACTGTGCTTTCATACTTGTTTGTCAAGCTCGCACCGCTCTTAGTTTTGGAAACATTTTGCTTTGGACATGTAAATAGTTTCCTGGAGATTGTCACATATGCTTGTATCTCATCTCTTGTGCTACCTCCTCTAACCCTGCTAGCTCCATCAATGAAGTGTAATTGTGAAAGAAATCTTCACAGTCGAGGGGGTTTTCTGGAGTAATACCTCGATGCTAACCACCACTCACAGATAAAAGAGGGTTAAACTTGCTCAGCTTTCTCCATTCCACTTTTTCTTTCATTGTACTTAGTGTAGCTATTAAGTAGCTATCATCACGATTAAAGATGATTCTGCTGTATAGTAGCAGGGATTGTTTACCACAACAAAACCCAAGAATCTGCAAGTGCCTCCCAGCATGTCTCATGGACTAAATCTTGCCCCTCATTCTTCCTGCACTAATCTCACTAGATTCCCTTTTTTATGTCTTTGAAAGCACTTGTGCAAACTCAGATTGTAGTTCAGACCACTGGCAAATAAAGACATGGCAGAGGAAGAGGCTGGCATGGGCTATGATGTCCTTATAAAGAGAGGCAGCTAATCCTGATAGTATGCTATGCTAGCCATGTCTGTTGGTAAAATATACAGTTCTCAGTAGTCTCAAAGACTCAGAGGGAAAGTCACTCAAGGTTCAGAGGAGACTGTGTTTCTGAAAAGTGACAACAAATTTTTTAGGCTTTTGTGGTCTTTTTTGTTAAAAACGTTTGCAAGTGATTTTTTATCACTGTGCTTGTTAAGTGAGAGAATATTTGATTTTACTTTGGTTCTATTTTAGCTAAAATAATCAGTTCTCTGAACATCTTTTTAATGTTTCAGATTTATATAAAAATAACTTTTTCAAATGACTGCCTTAAAAAAATCACGTGTGAGAGACTGAGGTAGTAATGCAGATGAAATTAACACGTTAAAGTTAGAAATCTACAGGGGAAAGGTGAATTTGCATTTAAATTTCAGCATTCCAGACCCCATATACTCAGTGTCATCAGACATCTGAGGAATTTGGAGTTGGATTCTTAGGTAATGTGCTCAGTCTTGCCATTATATCAACAGGTCGATCTATGCAGTTCATCAATCTGTTTCTCTGTGAGATTTCCTGATGGTTCCAAAATGAGATGCTACCTGCTGAATGTTACCATCCCCAAACACCTAGCTTGCATTTGATCTCACACCTAAGCAGCGCTACAGAAGTCTTGAAAGTATCCCAGATTTGAAGAGTTTAAATATAATTAAGAAACCTCACCTATTAGTTCTATTGTTTCTTGTGCATGTTAGAAAAAAAGCCACATTTAAATCTTATTCCAGGTCACAGATAAGAGTTGTTTCCAACTTTTTTCTTTTTATTCCAGGAATACCTGCTGTCTTGCTAACATAACCCAGGCAGATAGAGTTCAGGGCCAAGCTGGGGGTAACACTCAGCACCAGGAATGGGAAATGTGGTCTGTAGGATGGTGCAGTGGGAGAATTTCATCCTTGCTCTCTTAACCTCTAGCAGTTTTTAGCAAAACACCCTCCACTGAAGTACAATCTGAGAGCTGGGTGAAGCACACAGATCTTCAAAAGTGTAAATTCATTCATTTTAGTAGTTGTTGGGAGCTGGCAATTGAAAGTGGTGGTGTGTGTGGTACCTTCTCTGCAGACTGCCAGGAACATCCCAAAGGCATGGTGATGAATGCTTTCTTATGTTCCCAGTCTTACAATGTATTTCTCTACCTTTTGGAAATAAGAACACAGCCAGGGAATAGCATTTAAATATCTGTGTCTACCAAGCAAACTCATCCCAAATTTGGCCCCTAGTGTTGAACATTAGAGGAATCCTCAGATGGCAAAGTCTGTGTTTGGGGCTGTTTTGTTGTTTTTTCTTTTCCACTTTCCCTGTGGAATTTTTCCCATCGACATGCTAAGGAGCACTGATGGTTAAATCCTTGAGATTGGGGAGATTCAGAAGTGAATAAAAGGAGAGAGGGGACAGTTGTTCTCTCTCTCTTCTCTTGACTTTGGAGGAGGAGGGTTGATACAGAACTGGCCTCCTGCTCTGCTTGGTGTTAATGCCATAGCTGTTGTTTGTTTGCCTTGTTACACACATTGGTAAAGAGCTGTTATTCCTATCCTCATATCTTTTCCTGAGAGCCCCTTAATTTCAATATCATACTAATTCAGAGGGAGGGGATTTACTTTCTCCATTTCAAGGGAGGGCCTTGCTTTCCCTAGCAGACACCTGTCTTTCAAGCCAGGACAGTGTGCAATCTAAACAAAACCTGGTGCTCCAAACTTCAGACATCCCTCTGTTCTAAATTGAGTTTCTTTTTTTCAAAGCTATGTGTTTAATTTTATGCATATAGCATGTCCAGATGCTGCTTGCATTTGTGAAAGCAGATTCTTTCTTCTAAAATTCCATATGTGGAATTAGTGTTTATTATCATATCAAGTTGTGTAGGATTTAACTCAAAGGGAAAGATAAGGTTTTACAAGAGACTCAAAATTTTAGTGTGTTAATCTTCTCTGAACCTACTTCTCAGCAAAGCTCAATAGCTGCAGGGGAAGAGCAGCAGTACCACCAGCATTGCTTTCCTTCTGGTCCCATGGTGCTGACATTACCCTGTGAATGGTATGCTTGATCAACAGTTCTAAGGATTCAAGTGCTGTCTCTGGGGATTTGTCCTTTCTGCTTCTCAATCCTCCCTAACATGGTTCCCACGTGCTGTGTAGAGGCTCAGGAACTTGCTTGCTTACCAGACTTTAAATCTCATCACCAGGCAGTCTGCCTGCCAGAGTAATCAGTCTTTATAACTCTTTTTGCTTTGTAAGGCAGAGGGAGCACCACATTTACCTTATATGTCTGTATTTATCTACAGATAAAATTCTATTATATACTGGAGTATAGGTATATGTATGGGAATGAATCAGGAATTCTTTTCTAATAAATTTCCACAGGTTTCATGCTCTTTTTTACCCCTATAACCAGAATCACAGGTTGCAAAGATTCTGCTTTGCTCAGAGGGACTCATGGTCAAACTGAAAAGAAAAAAAAGGGTAAGAAAAAAAAAAAAATCATCACACCATACTTTTTAGTAAGTTCTTTTTTGTCTTTCAACTAGCCAACATAAAAACCTTTTCTCCTGGCTTGTACAATCTTTTAAAGTACTAGCAAGTGTTCTGTGGTTTCTAAGAGATTTTTTTTTCTTTCATAGCTACCAGGGTTACCACCCTAGCAGGTGAGGAAAATCTTTGTTCACTTCATTATAAGACACTTTTGTGTACCATCTAACTGGATTTGTCCAGCAAAGAAGAGCAGATGTGTCAAACGCTGAATACTCTTTTCCTCATCCCTAACATCCTAGGATATTGCAGACTTTCATGCTCTAATGGAGGTTTCTATTACCAGTGACCAATGTTTCCTCTACTCTCTAACGTACATAAAAGTTTCTGACCTGTTATAATTTCCCCACCTGCAGTGTAGTTTCTGCCAGTGTTCCTGTCAAATACTGAGAAAATTAGTATGTTACCTAGAAAATCTATATGGCAGCCAATGTTAGCTTGTGTACAATAGCATCTTGAGTCTTCTCCATTATATCTGTTTGAGAACTGCAATGAAAATCAGGGGGAAAAGGACAATTCATACAGTGGGTTTCATCACAGGTTTTTAGCAAACCTTTGCTGACTGTCACCAAGCAGTTTCTTGGGTCTGCCAGTGGTAGATATAGATAAAAAGCACACCAGACTCATGAAAATTAATTTATCCTCTGAAAACATTGCATATACTATTTGTGTATGACAGAGGAAAAATGCCCAAGTGCATTTCAAACACACATTTACTCAGTAATGTATTCTTATTACCCAGTTCTGTATCTGGGCTATTTTCAGAAACTGAAAGCACTGCTTCTCTTTCAAAGCTAGCCACTTCCTTTTTGACGATCTTCCCACTCTGAATATAAAACAGGTGCATCAGCAATATTTGGCAAGTACATACCAAAAGAACTTCTATCTTTAATATCCAGCATTTCATGTTGTTTGCCTTATCTCAGTCATCAACACTGATTCAAAGCAATTGAGTATTACAGCACTGACTACAAGCCAAGTTAGACAAGATCTGGCAGGGGTTACAGCTGTGGGAGGACCTGCAGGAGGAGGTAATAGCTGCTTCTGTGAGCCAAGGGATGCCAGTTATAATACTTCCTTCATATTTCTCATTTGTTAAAACAGTTTTCTTTGTTCTTTCATGAAAGGTGACAGGACTGATTAAGATTTCTAGATGCAAACAGACAACTCGTCTCACATCCGTGGCAAGGAAAATAAAATGGAACACACTTCATACAGAAAAGATGAATCCAAGTGTATTTGGCAGGGTCATAAACAGTTGAAAACTAGGTCTTACATTGCAGAAACTTGGGGATCCTTAGTCTGATGGTATCTTCAGATGATGTACTCCTCTACAGATCAAGTGTCAAAGCACCCATTCTTTACACTGTATTAGAGAGCAAAGGTGAGCAAGAGTTAAATTTAGAAAACACAGTCTTTTAAGTGTTATTTAGAAAAAAATCTCCCCCCTAGTTTCAAATGGGAACAAGATGAAGGAGGAACTGTCATGAGTTAAACTCTGGAAAAAAATAGCATCCCCTAGGCCCTTGGGGCTTTGAGCTAAAGGATCATGGGTGTGTGACTTGCAGTTTCATGGGCTGCAGGCAAAGCAAAATAATTTGTGAAGCAGTATAAAAGTCCAGAACTGGTGCCTCCTTCCCATACCCTGTCAAAGACTGAATGCTGTAACAACTGTTCAGTTTTGCTCTTTTTTTCCCTCTTATGATACCTTTCCCTTCTCTGCTTCTCATCAGGAGAAAAAATCATAACTGGTCTGGTGTGCTGTAAGTATACTATACTAAAAAAATAAAATTAATCTCATCTAATAAATATAACTAACTGCATTTACACTGCCAGCTATCTTTGATATGCAGAACAAATATATTCTGCGATATGTAAACTCTACCTTTTTTTTTCTTAAAAAACCCGAATCACTGAAAATAAGTAAGAGTTAGAGACTGTGTCATCCCCATCATACAGAGAAAAATTGAGAGAAATTCCACACTCATCTTCTCACTCCTAAATTAGATGTCTTGAAAATAGAGAGCTAGAAGAGACATAGCATTAAGTTAGTATATTAGGAGACACCTATGCAGTTTAGGATATAGAACTGAAAACTGTGATTTGGTTGAGTATCTTGCCATCATCTGGGGCTTATCTAAACAGGTAGATGCAAAATGAAGGCTGACTTGTGGACTTACAGGTCACCTTTGATGTCCTGCTCCTGTGTCAGTGTTGTCCTTGTGAAGCTGTTCACACTATCCCAGTCTGAATTATACAGCTTTTGATGTTTATTGTCATCTATAGATACCAACTTACAACACAAACTGTGCTTCAAAATGGTTTTTACATTGCTGTGTTGGGTTGATGTGGCCAGAAATGTGCATTCTATCACCATCTGTTGAAGTGAATCTGATGGGGTGAAGATTCCTTATCTCCTGGCATATATTATCTGCTAATGGGCCATCTTTAAACAAGCAGGGGTAATCATCTTTATCTTTTCCACAACCCATCCTCCCTCCAGGAAGATATCATCTGCTGCTGGCCCATTCAGTCCCACTGCATGACTGATAAAATTACATCATCCCACTGGGAGATGCTCCAGCAAGGGGAGGAGCCAAACCTTTCCTACCCAAATAAAAACTGAGATTTTTGAGTTACCTTCTTTCTATTGGATTCCAGAGGAAAGCCAGACCTTTCCACATCATCCCTGGACCTTCAGAGGAAAACTGCACCTTCTCCAGGAGCACTGCTCCAGCTGAACCACATCTGCCACTGCAGGAGGATGCAGCCACCATTGAATGGGACTGTGCCACCACCCTGACTGACTGACGGGTGTCAGCTTGGATTCTGACTCTGGCAGTGTTTTTGGGATTGTTCTTTGCAACAGTGCATTTCTATTTTAATTTTCCTAGTAAAGAACTGTTATTCCTAATTCCCTCATCTTTGCCTGAGAGCCACTTAATTTCAAAATTCTAATAATAATTTGGAGGAAGGGGGTTTACATTCTCCATTTCAAAGAGAATCTTCTTCTTTTATTGGCAGACACCTGTCCTTCAAACCAGGACAATTGCCAAGAGAAGAATCTACTGATTAAGAGATTTTTGAAGTCACATTGTCTTGCACAGTGTGCATTCAAATAATTTCATTGTCTGCAGTTTTCAGTGCAAGATATTGAGGCCATCAGCATGAATTCTGGTTTCAGTGTTGGACCCTTCATGACAAAAAGACATTGACATGCTTGAGCAAGGCCAGAGAAAGGCAACAGAGCCAGGCAGGGATCTGGAGGATAAGCCTGATGAGGAACAGCTAAGGGACCTGTGTGTGCTCTGGAGAAAGAAGCTCAGGAGAAACCTTGTCTCTCTACAATCACCTGAAAGGAGGCTGTAGCCAGGTGGGAGTTGGTCTCTGCTCCCAGGTTGCACATGACAGAACAAGAAGAAACAATCTCAAGTTGACCCAGTGGAGAATTAGTTTGGATATTAGGAAAAAGTTCCTCAGCAGAACAGTGGGCAAGTCCTGGCACAGGCTGCCCAGGGCAATGGTGGAGGCACCATCCCCAGAAAGTCTTCAGAATGATGTGCAGATGTAGTACTGAGAGACACAGCTCAGTGGGCTTGAAAGTGCTGGTTTAATGTTTGGACTTGGTCATATTAGGGGTCTTTTCCAATCTAAATTATTCTCTGGTGCCATGGCTTTGCCAGGGGGTTTGTCACAAACAGTTTGTGGGTCCAACTGCACTGTAGACTGCAAACACTTCATGAGGAGCAGCTCTGCCCTCCTTGTAGAGCTGGTTAAACTCTCTCTGAAAAGGAGTGCCTGGCTCTGATCTCTTGTCGTGCTTCCCACTGAATTTGCTTTAAGCAAGCTGGTAATGACTATCACAAAAGGTGTGGACCAAGTACAAGGCAACACTCTGAGATCCCTTTGAGCTTTGGTGAGGAGTTGGGTGCCTTCCAGCCTGTCCTCTGACATCTCTCAAAACTGCAGCCAAGTGTACTAGAGGGTTTAGCTGGGAAGGGAAAACAGCTTCAGGACAGAGTAGCTGCAGACATGTCTTGGAGGGCCCTAAGTATTGGAAAAATGTGAAACATTGAGAGCAAGGAATAAAAAATCCATTATGGGAGCCTGTGGGCAGATAAAGGGTCTGTGAGACCTCATGGAACTTCAGCTGATTTAGAGAATCTCTTAAACTTCTGGGTATTCACCTAAAACATGCTTCTGCTAATATCACTGGAACCACTTTCTGCTCCCTTGTCTAGCTACAAAATTTGCTTTAAGCAAGCTGGTAATGACTATCCCATAAAGTGTGTAGCAATACAAGGCAACATGTCTGAGATCACTTTGATCTTTGGTGAGGAGCTATGGCTCCTTTCAGCCCATCCAAATCACTGATTGCTATCAAAAAAGCTCTCTTGGGCTGCCAAGGAAAATAGTGGAGACATCATCCCTGGAGGGATTTAAAAGATGTGTAGCTGTGGTACTTGGGGACCTCAGTTGGCAGTCTTGGGAGTGCTGGGTTAAGGGTTGGGCTCAACAGTCTTAAAGGTCTTTTCCTACCTGAACAATCCTATGGTTCTGTGGTTCTTGCTTGCACTGGTTGCTCATGGAAGGGTGGCGGGCAGAGCAAAGGCTCTCCCTTCCCCTGCCCCGTTCTGAGAAGAGAGGCCTCCAGCTGCCCACGTGGCTTCATATCCTGGATGCAATTTTAACTCTTTTAATGCCTGGATAAGATCCTCGATCTCCTGACATCCCCTGGATGAGAAGGAATAAAGCATGGAGTCCACAGAAGTCAGCAGAATGAAGATAAAGTTCCTGGTGTGAAGAGACTGAAAAGATGCAACTGATGAGTAGCTGAAAATCTTTTTTGTGGGCTAAGAGGACTGTGACTACACCAAAATTCCTTTAAACTGTGAAATATACTTGGGGAGGTTTGGGTGCTTGAAAAGACCTTTTCGCTTTGAGGAAATGGGGCTCTCTGTTTTGGAACTGGAATATAAACAGACATTTAATAGAAAAAGAGATTAAGATAATTTTGTCTTTCAACAGCCTGCCTTTAAGAGTGGTACCCCAAGTGTGTAACATAACCCATAGCACAGCTCTGGAAGCACTGTGGAGATGAGAGGAGAGTCATAATCTGCAATATTTTCCCAGGTGGATGTAGATTGTGAAAGTGAGACACCCCCTAAGCCTAAACCAAAAAAGGGACTTTTCTCTGGAGTGAACTGAAATAATTATTTAAGTAGATAACTGACTGAAGTGTTTTCTGCATGTTGTTGTTAAGAAATGTGGAATGAAGGGATGGGGAGAAGGGAATAATCTAGAAATCTTATTCTGATTTCTTTTTGTGTTATTAATAATTTTCTTCTTATACCCTTTTAAGCTTTAAGCCTGCCTTGTCTCTGCTCCTGAATCCTATCTCTAAAGGAAACTAAATATATTAAAGTTGGCAAACCCAAGTCACACCGTGACAATGCTTTTCCAAGGAAGCAGGTAATCCCTATTGCATTTAAGACCAAGGATGCATTCAGTATTGTGGCCAATCCAAGAAGAGTGTTCTTTGCAGTGTATTTAATTTAATTGTACCAATGACATTTCTCTCCCCTAAGCACATAAAGAGATTACTAATTATCATTCTTTTAAAGCACATAGGAAAATAATATCATACAAATGAAACATTTAGAATTAACTAAGAATTACTCAGGGCTGATTTGCACTCTCACATTATTTATTTTACCTCTTCATCTCCTCAGCCATGGATTTTATTTTGTTTGTTTGTTTTTGTTTGTTTTGTTTTTTAACTTAAAAACAGCTCCTGAAAAATCATTGTGGTGAGTCAACTGTTGAAGCTATCCCAGAGTTTCCACCACAAATGCTGCTTTGTATTTTACAGAATAGTTTTTTTTTCTTAAAGTGTGCTGAATTAAAAAATCCATGTGGCAAGAGTAATTTTATTACAAACTTAATAGCAATTTTTGTTTGTAAATTATTTGCAAGAAAATGGTTGGATATAAAACTGTGAAATGTAAAGCTCAAGAAGTTATTATGTAAAAAAACAAACCCATCAAATATATGCATATTTTGTGGAAAGAGTTAACAAGCCATCTAAATTTGCTGCCAGGGCAGTTATGATGGTATAATCTGGTATCCTGTAGAAACCCAAGAATATAGATGGGAGGGTGATGTTACATATGCCTGTTCCCCAGAAAATTTTCATGAGAAATTGACACCTTAACCATGAAGGTAAGTCAAAGGAGATACATAAATGAACCAGCCCCTTAAGTTTCAGTAGTGATGGAGCTATTTATTGAACCTTTATGGTCAGAGGCAAAAATAGCTTATAAATAAAAACTGAAAGGCTCTCCAGAAGTGTCATCTTAGAGAGGAAAGTGCCATTAAATGAGCAAACTTTCCATGGGAATTTTGTCAGCATGTGAGCAAAAAACCTATTCTCTTGCACGGTGTTACTGCCACATCCAGAGCAGCAGCAGAAGATGCTGCTTTTACTTGATGTAGGTCAACAGTAAATTAGCATGTCACAAGTATTATGCATTAGTGTACAGAACTCTTTCTCTTCATGAAGTTCATATTATTTAATTTTGCAATATTAATTGTAATACTAATTGAATTAAATTGCTGCTTGCATGCCTTTTTAGGCTTAGCTCTCTTTTTTTGTCCACACACACTTTCAAATATGGTCTCCATGGAGGTAAGTGTCCACATCATGCTGGAAAACAGAATCATTTTGTGTCTTTATCTGATTCAGAGACCCATTTGTGAGAATATGAACCCTGAAGGGATATTCACTTAGCTCTCATTTTGTCTTTTTTAAAGCCTGACTGTTTAAATAGGAGAAGCTTTCCTAATGCAGCTGCTTTCTCATCTCTCATCTTTATATGGCTCTTTTTCCTCCTAGCTTTGATTTGTACATGTGGAATGTTTTTGATCAGATAACACCCAGTGGATATGTTGCTGTCTTTATTCAGGACATTGGTTTTGTAAGCTGCAAAGATGATAAACACTTATATGTGCCTTATTTCCTTTTCTGCACAAAGATTCTATTGAGACATCAGCACATCTGGGGCAAACATGTTTTTTAATAATATAGTTGTTATTATTAATTTTAAATTCAACACTATCATATTTGATGTCTGCATCTTTAAAAAATGCAAAATGATGTTTTGTTGGCAATAATGAATGTGAGTCTAGCAGAGAAGAAGAAAGGGAACCTGCCTTAACATTCTTTTGTTGTAAAATTCTTATCTGAAGAAAGGATTCCTTGAGAATATTAAAACTCGACTCTTTGTCTGTTAGCCTTATGAAAGACAGAGCTCTTTTTAAAGCTAGCATTACTTTGTTGTCTCCACAGTTGTGATGCCTTACACAGCAGTTTTTCCTTGAGAATAAATCCTTGAGACAGAAGATAAAACAAATGCCATGGACTAGTGACTGGCATATACCAACCAGAGGCATATTCACATGAGAAAATTGCTCAACAAGTATTTAGTCTATCTGAGATATTTTCCAGCTGAGTTGCTGTGCAATTCTGTTCCCACCACATTCTCTGAGTTGCACAGTGGAAAAGCAGAGGCATTTAACTTCTGCACTGGACTGGGAATGCAGGGAGTGCTTCAGATGCTAAATACCAGGTCAATATTTTTGTTGTTTCAGTTGGCACTGAATAATGGAAACAAACTTAATATCAGTTATTTTCTCTGTATAAAAGAAGCAAATCTGGGAAGGCTTAGCTATATGACTTAAAACCCTCTTTATACAATAGCTAAAAATTCTCATGAACTAGAGGTATTTATGTATTTGACATAAAATTATGAAAATCCCACAATACTGAGTTCCTTGCCACTAACATATGGATCTAACTTGTCTAACTATGTAAAAGTACAAATGATAGAATATAAAAATAATTTAAAAAAAATATTGGATTCCAAATAAAAAGGAAACAAGTATTGTTAAGGAGGTCAATTTATTGAAAATCATTTTTTCAATTAGGTGAGAAGGAAATTTTTAACATTAATTTATGGTAAAAATTCTAATTTAGTGCCAGCTATAAGGGTTGTGTCAGTGCAGTGTGAGTCACATGTTATGAAAATAGCAAAAAGGCTATTAGATTAATAAGAGCACTAAAAATAAATTACTTATTTCAACAACAAAATTGTACAATTTGTTGAACTGTTTACTCTTCAAAGCAAAAACTAAAACATAAACTAGGAAAAATAAATACATTGTACCTCATGGAGTTAGATAAGTTA
This sequence comes from Erithacus rubecula, assembly GCF_903797595.1. Taxonomy (NCBI): domain Eukaryota; kingdom Metazoa; phylum Chordata; class Aves; order Passeriformes; family Muscicapidae; genus Erithacus; species Erithacus rubecula. Next base: position 3,677,818 of record NW_027635944.1, read on the forward strand.
GTAATGTATCAGTCTCAGAAATAAAGAAAGAAAATAACTGATAGTTGTACAGTGTGTTCCTTAACGTTCACACAGAAAATAAGGCTAAAACTCCTAGTTAAGTACCTACAATTAAACAGTATATGTGACTTTCCAGAACTTAATCATCTAATATGCCTATGGAGTTATTTGTGTTCAAGGGTGAAGTAACCAAACAACTGCATGTGAAGCATGCATTTGATAAATTTGAATAAAAATTTGTTCAAAAAAACATTATTTGCTTGCAAATTAGGAAAAGAGGCTAAATTTTGTTAATTATTTAACACATTTTTTTCACTCAGCTCTGGCTATCTGGGATTTGAATGAAAAAGTGCCACATGAGGGGAGGACGTCAGTTGATGTGAAGAGAGTTTTAGAGGGTTTTTGAGAAGGTCATGGGAAGGGAGGATGCATTCAAATAGGAAGGGAATCAGGAAGAAATTCTTCACTGTGAGGTTGGTGGGGCACTGGCACAGGTTGCCCAGAGAAGCTGTGGCTGCCCCATCCCTACAACTGCTCAAGCCCAGGCTGGATGGGGCTCTGGACAGCCTGGTCCAGTGGGAAATGTTCCTGCCCATTCCTTCCCAAATGTTCCTGCAGCAGGGTTGGAACTGCATGAGTTTTGAAGTCCATTCCAACACAATCACCCTCCTGTAAATCTGTAAATCTCGTATTAATCTGGTACAATGGATGGTAAACTTCAGTTTTAGGTACTGCCTGCTTTTTGGCCTTCTAAGGACAAGAAGTTCATTTAAGACAGGTTGAATGGATAGATGCTCACCATACTCAAAGTGGATGAGGCATGGGGTTTTTTTCTATTCTGGGCAGAAAAAGAAAATGTAATATAAAATTGCACAGAAATGCATGTAACAGCGATATTTCAGGTCAGGCAGCAGCACAGAGGTAGAGGGCTGGACTATGGTGCTCCTACTTACTTTGAAATCTGAAAATAAGTAGAGTAAAAGAGACCAATTTTTTAAATGTTTTCGTGCACCATCATGAAAGGAAAAATAAGAATGAGAAAAAATTATCTTTGGTTTTTTAAATATGAATCTAATAAAAGATTTTTCAACAACAGGAGCAGGATTCTTTTTTTTTTTTTTTTTTTTAATTTTTTTTTTTTTTTTTTTTTTTTTTTTTTTTATTTTATTTTTGTTGCTCCTAAATGTGAGAGTCTTTAAAAATACGTAATTTGAAACTGTGCTGATCACCAATGCACCGGTCTGGGTCCCATGAGAAAATTGCTTTATAAACAGTGCATCTCTTTGAATTTTTTTCCTAGATGATTTCCTTTGCTTCATCTCACTTGGGACTTTACATGAACTTCACTTTTAAAAATAGAACTTCCCATTTTGGGATTAAAATTAGGGAAATTTGCCCACAGTTGCATTTATACCTGTGCAGGTCCATTAATTCACCTGGAAGAGAAGGCAAATAACAGTAAAAAAAAATTTTTAAAAGTCAAATCCCTTAATTAACAATGCCAGAACTTTCAACTAAAAAAACAGATTGTGTTAAGGATCATGATTTTTCATCAGACCTCAGATTAGGAAAAATTCCCAACTTCTGATTGTTAATCTTTTGCTAAAACCTGTCAGTATCAACTTAATTAAACTGAGCTTTCTTTTAGTAAAACTTTTCATGTCAGAATTATACAGACTTAAAATTCTGACATGAAAGCTGCTTCCAGGTGATGGTTAATGAGGTGGCTTCATTTGTTTTAATAAGGTACAATGCACAGCTTCATTTATACATGAGAAGAGAAACAGGGTGATTTTTGAGCAGGTTTTGGCTCTGTAATCCAAGAAAAATGTACAGACTCTGCTGCTCACCATTAATAGGATAACAAAAAGAGTTGACAGCATTTTTCTGCCGAATATCCTAATCTCATGTGGCTACATTTGAAAAGTGGAAAATCATTGTTATCTCATATAGATCCTTACAATGCACCATATGTATCTAGTGAATGAGCATCAAACTGGCCCTGTGGGTATATGCTGCACATCCTGCCAGTCCATTGATTTTGGGGCTAGGCTGAAAACAAAAGGCTGGCTTTGAGAAAGGGCCATGAACTCCCATTTAAGGGTATAATTTTGCACAAGTCAGAATAGAGGAGAGACAAAACTGTCCTCCAGACAATAGCCTTCAGTGTGGGGAATGCTAATTATAATGTTGGACAGCTACAGGGTCATGCTCTTTCCACTATACTGTAATTATGTACCAGGAAGCACAGCACACAAGAGGTTAACTTATTTGGTTTGCTTTTTATTATGCTCAGGAATTTCATGCATATGCAAGGCATAATTCCATAAGAATTATGTTGTTGGTTAGCATTAATGGCTGCTTGTTATGAAGAGCAGTATTCCTACCTTTTAAAATTCAGCAGGATCCTAGACAGGCCTCTCCACTGTTAGGATCTTGGCCAATAAATTACTCAACAGGGTGCACAGAGTGGCTGGAGCAATATAATAGCATCACCCTTGGAAACTGTGGAACAGTGTTGGTAACCACAGGAGCAAAGGGGCACTTCTTCACAAGGATGTCTTTCACTGGCGCAGACGGTCAACCAAAGGACAAAACAAAATGTTTCAGGCTAGATATAGATTTCAAGTTGGGCAGATATTTGGCAAGAAGGAATCATACATATAAAGCTGACTTTGAAAAAATGTCATGCGGAAAAAAAAGAAACATCCGTTGTTACCACAGGAATCTGAATATATTATATAGAACTTTATTAGCTGGGTCTCATTTCAACAGGAAAAACAAGTTGAGAGAGTCAAACCTCTGGGAACAGAATGATGTCGCTTCTGTGTTGGCTTTTTCTCACTGACCATTTAGTTCTTGCTGACTGCATTTCTGGGAGGATTTCCTAGGCACAGAATATTTTCCTCATTAGCTGGCTAATATCAGATCTTATTGCAATACTACCTGTTTGAGACATTTCAGGTGATTCTATGTACCAGATGTCACTGGAGTTTTCCAAACTCTTTTGTACTTAATTCTGTGTACTCCCTCAGCCTGCCAAGCCATGGGAAAGTAGCATTTAATGTTTTTTGTTAGAGCCAGTGCTGTGAAGTCAAAAGTGTGATCTTGCTCTGTACCCTTGTTTTTGGGTGACCCCCTATGTACTCCCAAGGAATTTTCTATAAAAGCAAACCAAGATACTTTTGCAGGCAGGAAAATATCCTCCCTTGCACAGACCTACTCAGGAATAGATTTTCTCACCAGGGGTTCTTGCCTTGTAAATATCTCTCTTGTAACATGTAAGAACATGTACACCACTACCTAATGGAAACAGAATCTCACCTAAGGCAAGTGCTCCAGGACAGTTTCTGAAGTCTCCTTACAGCAGCTGCATAAAGCAGAGGTGTACAAAGACTCACAGCTGGGTGCTTCTGGCTTTCCAGCCTAATGGCCCCCTAACTCCTTGCAGCTGGAGTGACAAGACGTGAGGGCTGTCATCAGAGTGAGTCCAGGACGTGACTTAGTGTTTCTGGATCTTAAAGGTATCTGCACCAGCCTTGCTTCAAAATACATTACCTGGATATTATTGCTTCTGCACATTTTCAAAGATATCTGACAGTGCCTCAGCTGCCAGTTCAAAATCAATCTGCAGAACAGCAGAAGCAGTCCTGAATAACCTGCACATACCCTCCATGCACACCATGGACTCCCCCATAGATGTGTGCCTATGTTATATTTACATCCTTAATATGCCTCATTATAGTCAAGGGCAACTTTCATACAGTTAAAAATAAAATTGCTGCTATCAAATAAGAAGCGCAGTCACTCCTTAAAAATTGAGAAGATTATCACTGAAAAGCCTTTTCAAAAATTCTCTACTCTGTTATTATCACCCTAAGAAAAGATATCTTGAAAAACGGGATAATTTTCTGAATGTAAAGGACAATATAAAAAGATGTTGTTTATGTAAGTTTTAGACTAAACCAGGTTCTCTATTATTAAGCAACAGCTCATGTTGCATGCTAGAAACTCTACATGCTTTTATGACACTTCTACATATTAATTGTCCAATTTTATCAAAGTTGTTAATAATTTACTGATTGCAAGCATTGGTATCTAAATAATATTTTCCTTCTCATTAAATTTTTTTCCAGGGTTTTTTTGACAGTTATATCGTTTCATCATGAATGTTATTTCTCATCACAGACCGAACTGAATATTCACATTAAAAATCAAATCACTGTTATTTTGTCTTGTCACTATTTATTCCATGTAGACTGTTAACCCATCATTTTTATCACATTTTACAGTAGTTTTTGCATTTATAGCATAACTGTTAGTCCAATTCATTATACAGACTAACATTTTGGAGGAGAATTTGAAAAGAAAACCTCTGTATGAAATCACACATATTAATATGAATCTGCCTCCCATTTCTTTTCCTTTAATGCTTCCTGATATCCTGAGAGTATTTCCTTACTTTCTAATTAGAATTTTTCTGGTTTTTATTTTCAAGTCATTAAACAGCTTTGAGAAGCCTTACTGCAGGATTCTGCAGTAAGTACTGCAGTCCTTAAATCTCTCATTTAAGGATCAGAGAAGAAAGGACTATGATCTCATAACCAAAGTCCAAAATTCACAAGATGGGAAAAATTTTAATCTATTCTCGATGTTTTGGTTTTTTATTTGGAGCTCACACTCATTAATAGAGAGCTTCATCACAGAAAGAGAATAACTACTGATAGTCCTTCTAGAATAGAAAAACATATTCTTTCTTTCTTTCTTTCTTTCTTTCTTTCTTTCTTTCTTTCTTTCTTTCTTTCTTTCTTTCTTTTTCTTCTTTTTTCTTCTTTCTTTCTTT